>NW_027640572.1:0-230797 GCF_949752795.1 Hyperoodon ampullatus | reverse complement strand
AGTGAAATAAGTCACACAGAAAAAGAAACTTATCATAAGATATCACTTATGAAGATCCTGTAAACATGGCTACACTTGAACTGAGTTAGGAAAGAGAACAGTGTCTCACATTTAGAAAACACTCTTATACCTGCTTAAGGGGGAAGGAGAGGTGGGGTGATGCATAAAACCAGAGTTTGATATAAGCACAGGTACCGTTCCAAAAACCAACTATGGAATAGACAAGACCTACACCGTCCTCAGTGAAAGGGACTCAAAACCCCATATTTCCCGCAGAGGAAAATATCTGACTAGTAAGAATCTTAAAACCTATGTATTGATATGTCTCCGTAAGGGAATCAAGTGTGTCTAGACTGGCATAAACATGGCAGCGAGAATCAGCTCAAACCCACTATAAAAAGGAATTTCGAAAACAAAACAAAAAAAAAAGGGAAATTCTTTACAATTCCTTCAGGGTCTCTGATGAAAGCTGGAATGACCCTATCTACAACGACAGCTGGATGTGGCATAAGGAGGGACACTTGGGACTGAGACGATTGGTGAGATTGGGTGAGCAAATGCAGACCCTTTAAAGCAATAATGCATGGCACCCATTCCATGGGTCCGAAATCTCCAGGTTGAAGGGAATATTACTATAGCTATAACATGTGCGGGAAACCTAGAGAACGGACACACTGTGAATACGAAAGGTTTCTAAAACTCAACGAATAGTCCCTCTCCTGGTGCTCCGGTTTGACTTTCCGTCTGCTTTACTATCAACCTCCCAACTTGGAGAGACAGCCCCTTTAACCTCTTGGTTCGCACAGGTTGCCAATTTGGCAGAGGATGAAAGGGAAGAGGGAGAACCAATGAGAGAGTAGCTGTTAGGCATTTGGACGGGCACATATCACTGTAATTTCCCGGCAGGAAGAAGAATTAACCAAATTCTCAGCCACCCACCGGGAACCAGTATAGGTCCTGAACCAAAATTTTGGACTTGCGGTCAGCTCACCAAAAACGAGTTGAAAAATGGAGCTCAGGGGCACAGCAATTCACAAACTGGCCGAGTAATAAAGGACAACTCTCGTCCAAAAATCTGTTGAGGGAAGGCAACGAGGCGGACTTGAAAGCGAGGCAGAATAGCAGGAAACAGATTTCAAGAGGTACGTTGGAATCGCCTTTAAAGCACAGGAAGAGGGGCACAACTTCGACAATGATGCACTTGGCCAAAAAGGGCGTATGCGTTTTCTCCTGAATATATTCAGGAGAAAACGCATGCACCCTTTTTGGCCAAGCAAGCAAGCGGGCAATGCAAATCTGCACTACAAAGAAGTATCACTTCCCACCGGTCAAAAGGGACATCCACAAAATGTGTAAGAACAAGAAAGGCAAGACAGGCCCTGGAGAACAGGGAGCCTTGTTATGCTGATGGGCGGGATGTAAATTGCCAACTGCCTCTCTGGAGGAGTGCATTCTGTTCCCTAAAACAAGTAAAGAACAGAGCTACAGAGCCAAGGGCACTACCAGTCTAGGGAATATACCTTGGGAAAACTGAAAATCAATAAGACAGAACCACCCCAAAATTTAGGGCTGCACTGCATACAAGGACCTCAACTTGGATACACCTTAAGTATCCCAGAAAATATAAACATGGTTCAAAAAATTGTGGTACTTACGTACGATGGAATATCCCTCAGCCATGAAATCAATGTCATAAAACCAGTAGCAACAAAATGGGTGGATTCAGGTACGATGATTCTAAGTGAAATAAGTCACACAGAAAAAGAAACTTATCATAAGATATCACTTATGAAGATCCTGTAAACATGGCTACACTTGAACTGAGTTAGGAAAGAGAACAGTGTCTGACATTTAGAAAACACTCTTATACCTGCTTAAGGGGGAAGGAGAGGTGGGGTGATGCATAAAACCAGAGTTTGATATAAACACAGGTACCGTTCCAAAAACCAACTATGGAATAGACAAGACCTACACCGTCCTCAGTGAAAGGGACTCAAAACCCCATATTTCCCACAGAGGAAAATATCTGACTAATAAGAATCTTAAAACCTATGTATTGATATGTCTCCGTAAGGGAATCAAGTGTTTGTAGACTGGCATCAACATGGCAGCGAGAATCAGCTCAAACCCACTATAAAAAGGAATTTCAAAAACAAAACAAAAAAACTGGGAAATTCTTTACAATTCCTTCAGGGTCTCTGATGAAAGCTGGAATGACCCTATCTACAACGACAGCTGGATGTGGCATAAGGAGGGACACTTGGGACTGAGATGCTTGGTGAGATTGGGTGAGCAAATGCAGACCCTTTAAAGCAATAATGCATGGCACCCATTCCATGGGTCCGAACTCTCCAGGTTGAAGGGAATAATACTACAGCTATAACATGTTCGGGAAACCTAGGGAACGGACACACTGTGAATACGAAAGGTTTCTAAAACTCAACGAATAGTCCCTCTCCTGGTGCTCCGGTTTGACTTTCCGTCTGCTTTACTATCAACCTCCCAACTTGGAGAGACAGCCCCTTTAACCTCTTGGTTCGCACAGGTTGCCAATTTGGCAGAGGATGAAAGGGAAGAGGGAGAACCAATGAGAGAGTAGCTGTTAGGCATTTGGACGGGCACATATCACTGTAATTTCCCGGCAGGAAGAAGAATTAACCAAATTCTCAGCCACCCACCGGGAACCAGTATAGGTCCTGAACCAAAACTTTGGACTTGCGGTCAGCTCACCAAAAACGAGTTGAAAAATGGAGCTCAGGGGCACAGCAATTCACAAACTGGCCGAGTAATAAAGGACAACTATCGTCCAAAAATCTGTTGAGGGAAGGCAACGAGGCGGACTTGAAAGCGAGGCAGAATAGCAGGAAACAGATTTCAAGAGGTACGTTGGAATCGCCTTTAAAGCACAGGAAGAGGGGCACAACTTCGACAATGATGCACTTGGCCAAAAAGGGCGTATGCGTTTTCTCCTGAATATATTCAGGAGAAAACGCATACGCCCGTTTTGGCCAAGCAAGCAAGCGGGCAATGCAAATCTGCACTACAAAGAAGTATCACTTCCCACCGGTCAAAAGGGACATCCACAAAATGTGTAAGAACAAGAAAGGCAAGACAGGCCCTGGAGAACAGGGAGCCTTGTTATGCTGATGGGCGGGATGTAAATTGCCAACTGCCTCTCTGGAGGAGTGCATTCTGTTCCCTAAAACAAGTAAAGAACAGAGCTACAGAGCCAAGGGCACTACCAGTCTAGGGAATATACCTTGGGAAAACTGAAAATCAATAAGACAGAGCCACCCCAAAATTTAGGGCTGCACTGCATACAAGGACCTCAACTTGGATACACCTTAAGTATCCCAGAAAATATAAACATGGTTCAAAAAATTGTGGTACTTACGTATGATGGAATATCCCTCAGCCATGAAATCAATGTCATAAGCCCAGTAGCAACAAAATGGGTGGATTCAGGTACGATGATTCTAAGTGAAATAAGTCACACAGAAAAAGAAACTTATCATAAGATATCACTTATGAAGATCCTGTAAACATGGCTACACTTGAACTGAGTTAGGAAAGAGAACAGTGTCTGACATTTAGAAAACACTCTTATACCTGCTTAAGGGGGAAGGAGAGGTGGGGTGATGCATAAAACCAGAGTTTGATATAAGCACAGGTACCGTTCCAAAAACCAACTATGGAATAGACAAGACCTACACCGTCCTCAGTGAAAGGGACTCAAAACCCCATATTTCCCGCAGAGGAAAATATCTGACTAGTAAGAATCTTAAAACCTATGTATTGATATGTCTCCGTAAGGGAATCAAGTGTGTCTAGACTGGCATAAACATGGCAGCGAGAATCAGCTCAAACCCACTATAAAAAGGAATTTCAAAAACAAAACAAAAAAACTGGGAAATTCTTTACAATTCCTTCAGGGTCTCTGATGAAAGCTGGAATGACCCTATCTACAACGACAGCTGGATGTGGCATAAGGAGGGACACTTGGGACTGAGATGCTTGGTGAGATTGGGTGAGCAAATGCAGACCCTTTAAAGCAATAATGCATGGCACCCATTCCATGGGTCCGAACTCTCCAGGTTGAAGGGAATAGTACTACAGCTATAACATGTTCGGGAAACCTAGGGAACGGACACACTGTGAATACGAAAGGTTTCTAAAACTCAACGAATAGTCCCTCTCCTGGTGCTCCGGTTTGACTTTCCGTCTGCTTTACTATCAACCTCCCAACTTGGAGAGACAGCCCCTTTAACCTCTTGGTTCGCACAGGTTGCCAATTTGGCAGAGGATGAAAGGGAAGAGGGAGAACCAATGAGAGAGTAGCTGTTAGGCATTTGGACGGGCACATATCACTGTAATTTCCCGGCAGGAAGAAGAATTAACCAAATTCTCAGCCACCCACCGGGAACCAGTATAGGTCCTGAACCAAAATTTTGGACTTGCGGTCAGCTCACCAAAAACGAGTTGAAAAATGGAGCTCAGGGGCACAGCAATTCACAAACTGGCCGAGTAATAAAGGACAACTATCGTCCAAAAATCTGTTGAGGGAAGGCAACGAGGCGGACTTGAAAGCGAGGCAGAATAGCAGGAAACAGATTTCAAGAGGTACGTTGGAATCACCTTTAAAGCACAGGAAGAGGGGCACAACTTCGACAATGATGCACTTGGCCAAAAAGGGTGTATGCGTTTTCTCCTGAATATATTCAGGAGAAAACGCATACGCCCTTTTTGGCCAAGCAAGCAAGCGGGCAATGCAAATCTGCACTACAAAGAAGTATCACTTCCCACCGGTCAAAAGGGACATCCACAAAATGTGTAAGAACAAGAAAGGCAAGACAGGCCCTGGAGAACAGGGAGCCTTGTTATGCTGATGGGCGGGATGTAAATTGCCAACTGCCTCTCTGGAGGAGTGCATTCTGTTCCCTAAAACAAGTAAAGAACAGAGCTACAGAGCCAAGGGCACTACCAGTCTAGGGAATATACCTTGGGAAAACTGAAAATCAATAAGACAGAGCCACCCCAAAATTTAGGGCTGCACTGCATACAAGGACCTCAACTTGGATACACCTTAAGTATCCCAGAAAATATAAACATGGTTCAAAAAATTGTGGTACTTACGTACGATGGAATATCCCTCAGCCATGAAATCAATGTCATAAGACCAGTAGCAGCAAAATGGGTGGATTCAGGTACGATGATTCTAAGTGAAATAAGTCACACAGAAAAAGAAACTTATCATAAGATATCACTTATGAAGATCCTGTAAACATGGCTACACTTGAACTGAGTTAGGAAAGAGAACAGTGTCTCACATTTAGAAAACACTCTTATACCTGCTTAAGGGGGAAGGAGAGGTGGGGTGATGCATAAAACCAGAGTTTGATATAAGCACAGGTACCGTTCCAAAAACCAACTATGGAATAGACAAGACCTACACCGTCCTCAGTGAAAGGGACTCAAAACCCCATATTTCCCGCAGAGGAAAATATCTGACTAGTAAGAATCTTAAAACCTATGTATTGATATGTCTCCGTAAGGGAATCAAGTGTGTCTAGACTGGCATAAACATGGCAGCGAGAATCAGCTCAAACCCACTATAAAAAGGAATTTCGAAAACAAAACAAAAAAAAAAGGGAAATTCTTTACAATTCCTTCAGGGTCTCTGATGAAAGCTGGAATGACCCTATCTACAACGACAGCTGGATGTGGCATAAGGAGGGACACTTGGGACTGAGACGATTGGTGAGATTGGGTGAGCAAATGCAGACCCTTTAAAGCAATAATGCATGGCACCCATTCCATGGGTCCGAAATCTCCAGGTTGAAGGGAATATTACTATAGCTATAACATGTGCGGGAAACCTAGAGAACGGACACACTGTGAATACGAAAGGTTTCTAAAACTCAACGAATAGTCCCTCTCCTGGTGCTCCGGTTTGACTTTCCGTCTGCTTTACTATCAACCTCCCAACTTGGAGAGACAGCCCCTTTAACCTCTTGGTTCGCACAGGTTGCCAATTTGGCAGAGGATGAAAGGGAAGAGGGAGAACCAATGAGAGAGTAGCTGTTAGGCATTTGGACGGGCACATATCACTGTAATTTCCCGGCAGGAAGAAGAATTAACCAAATTCTCAGCCACCCACCGGGAACCAGTATAGGTCCTGAACCAAAATTTTGGACTTGCGGTCAGCTCACCAAAAACGAGTTGAAAAATGGAGCTCAGGGGCACAGCAATTCACAAACTGGCCGAGTAATAAAGGACAACTCTCGTCCAAAAATCTGTTGAGGGAAGGCAACGAGGCGGACTTGAAAGCGAGGCAGAATAGCAGGAAACAGATTTCAAGAGGTACGTTGGAATCGCCTTTAAAGCACAGGAAGAGGGGCACAACTTCGACAATGATGCACTTGGCCAAAAAGGGCGTATGCGTTTTCTCCTGAATATATTCAGGAGAAAACGCATGCACCCTTTTTGGCCAAGCAAGCAAGCGGGCAATGCAAATCTGCACTACAAAGAAGTATCACTTCCCACCGGTCAAAAGGGACATCCACAAAATGTGTAAGAACAAGAAAGGCAAGACAGGCCCTGGAGAACAGGGAGCCTTGTTATGCTGATGGGCGGGATGTAAATTGCCAACTGCCTCTCTGGAGGAGTGCATTCTGTTCCCTAAAACAAGTAAAGAACAGAGCTACAGAGCCAAGGGCACTACCAGTCTAGGGAATATACCTTGGGAAAACTGAAAATCAATAAGACAGAACCACCCCAAAATTTAGGGCTGCACTGCATACAAGGACCTCAACTTGGATACACCTTAAGTATCCCAGAAAATATAAACATGGTTCAAAAAATTGTGGTACTTACGTACGATGGAATATCCCTCAGCCATGAAATCAATGTCATAAAACCAGTAGCAACAAAATGGGTGGATTCAGGTACGATGATTCTAAGTGAAATAAGTCACACAGAAAAAGAAACTTATCATAAGATATCACTTATGAAGATCCTGTAAACATGGCTACACTTGAACTGAGTTAGGAAAGAGAACAGTGTCTGACATTTAGAAAACACTCTTATACCTGCTTAAGGGGGAAGGAGAGGTGGGGTGATGCATAAAACCAGAGTTTGATATAAACACAGGTACCGTTCCAAAAACCAACTATGGAATAGACAAGACCTACACCGTCCTCAGTGAAAGGGACTCAAAACCCCATATTTCCCACAGAGGAAAATATCTGACTAATAAGAATCTTAAAACCTATGTATTGATATGTCTCCGTAAGGGAATCAAGTGTTTGTAGACTGGCATCAACATGGCAGCGAGAATCAGCTCAAACCCACTATAAAAAGGAATTTCAAAAACAAAACAAAAAAACTGGGAAATTCTTTACAATTCCTTCAGGGTCTCTGATGAAAGCTGGAATGACCCTATCTACAACGACAGCTGGATGTGGCATAAGGAGGGACACTTGGGACTGAGATGCTTGGTGAGATTGGGTGAGCAAATGCAGACCCTTTAAAGCAATAATGCATGGCACCCATTCCATGGGTCCGAACTCTCCAGGTTGAAGGGAATAATACTACAGCTATAACATGTTCGGGAAACCTAGGGAACGGACACACTGTGAATACGAAAGGTTTCTAAAACTCAACGAATAGTCCCTCTCCTGGTGCTCCGGTTTGACTTTCCGTCTGCTTTACTATCAACCTCCCAACTTGGAGAGACAGCCCCTTTAACCTCTTGGTTCGCACAGGTTGCCAATTTGGCAGAGGATGAAAGGGAAGAGGGAGAACCAATGAGAGAGTAGCTGTTAGGCATTTGGACGGGCACATATCACTGTAATTTCCCGGCAGGAAGAAGAATTAACCAAATTCTCAGCCACCCACCGGGAACCAGTATAGGTCCTGAACCAAAATTTTGGACTTGCGGTCAGCTCACCAAAAACGAGTTGAAAAATGGAGCTCAGGGGCACAGCAATTCACAAACTGGCCGAGTAATAAAGGACAACTATCGTCCAAAAATCTGTTGAGGGAAGGCAACGAGGCGGACTTGAAAGCGAGGCAGAATAGCAGGAAACAGATTTCAAGAGGTACGTTGGAATCGCCTTTAAAGCACAGGAAGAGGGGCACAACTTCGACAATGATGCACTTGGCCAAAAAGGGCGTATGCGTTTTCTCCTGAATATATTCAGGAGAAAACGCATACGCCCGTTTTGGCCAAGCAAGCAAGCGGGCAATGCAAATCTGCACTACAAAGAAGTATCACTTCCCACCGGTCAAAAGGGACATCCACAAAATGTGTAAGAACAAGAAAGGCAAGACAGGCCCTGGAGAACAGGGAGCCTTGTTATGCTGATGGGCGGGATGTAAATTGCCAACTGCCTCTCTGGAGGAGTGCATTCTGTTCCCTAAAACAAGTAAAGAACAGAGCTACAGAGCCAAGGGCACTACCAGTCTAGGGAATATACCTTGGGAAAACTGAAAATCAATAAGACAGAGCCACCCCAAAATTTAGGGCTGCACTGCATACAAGGACCTCAACTTGGATACACCTTAAGTATCCCAGAAAATATAAACATGGTTCAAAAAATTGTGGTACTTACGTATGATGGAATATCCCTCAGCCATGAAATCAATGTCATAAGCCCAGTAGCAACAAAATGGGTGGATTCAGGTACGATGATTCTAAGTGAAATAAGTCACACAGAAAAAGAAACTTATCATAAGATATCACTTATGAAGATCCTGTAAACATGGCTACACTTGAACTGAGTTAGGAAAGAGAACAGTGTCTGACATTTAGAAAACACTCTTATACCTGCTTAAGGGGGAAGGAGAGGTGGGGTGATGCATAAAACCAGAGTTTGATATAAGCACAGGTACCGTTCCAAAAACCAACTATGGAATAGACAAGACCTACACCGTCCTCAGTGAAAGGGACTCAAAACCCCATATTTCCCGCAGAGGAAAATATCTGACTAGTAAGAATCTTAAAACCTATGTATTGATATGTCTCCGTAAGGGAATCAAGTGTGTCTAGACTGGCATAAACATGGCAGCGAGAATCAGCTCAAACCCACTATAAAAAGGAATTTCAAAAACAAAACAAAAAAACTGGGAAATTCTTTACAATTCCTTCAGGGTCTCTGATGAAAGCTGGAATGACCCTATCTACAACGACAGCTGGATGTGGCATAAGGAGGGACACTTGGGACTGAGATGCTTGGTGAGATTGGGTGAGCAAATGCAGACCCTTTAAAGCAATAATGCATGGCACCCATTCCATGGGTCCGAACTCTCCAGGTTGAAGGGAATAGTACTACAGCTATAACATGTTCGGGAAACCTAGGGAACGGACACACTGTGAATACGAAAGGTTTCTAAAACTCAACGAATAGTCCCTCTCCTGGTGCTCCGGTTTGACTTTCCGTCTGCTTTACTATCAACCTCCCAACTTGGAGAGACAGCCCCTTTAACCTCTTGGTTCGCACAGGTTGCCAATTTGGCAGAGGATGAAAGGGAAGAGGGAGAACCAATGAGAGAGTAGCTGTTAGGCATTTGGACGGGCACATATCACTCTAATTTCCCGGCAGGAAGAAGAATTAACCAAATTCTCAGCCACCCACCGGGAACCAGTATAGGTCCTGAACCAAAATTTTGGACTTGCGGTCAGCTCACCAAAAACGAGTTGAAAAATGGAGCTCAGGGGCACAGCAATTCACAAACTGGCCGAGTAATAAAGGACAACTATCGTCCAAAAATCTGTTGAGGGAAGGCAACGAGGCGGACTTGAAAGCGAGGCAGAATAGCAGGAAACAGATTTCAAGAGGTACGTTGGAATCACCTTTAAAGCACAGGAAGAGGGGCACAACTTCGACAATGATGCACTTGGCCAAAAAGGGCGTATGCGTTTTCTCCTGAATATATTCAGGAGAAAACGCATACGCCCTTTTTGGCCAAGCAAGCAAGCGGGCAATGCAAATCTGCACTACAAAGAAGTATCACTTCCCACCGGTCAAAAGGGACATCCACAAAATGTGTAAGAACAAGAAAGGCAAGACAGGCCCTGGAGAACAGGGAGCCTTGTTATGCTGATGGGCGGGATGTAAATTGCCAACTGCCTCTCTGGAGGAGTGCATTCTGTTCCCTAAAACAAGTAAAGAACAGAGCTACAGAGCCAAGGGCACTACCAGTCTAGGGAATATACCTTGGGAAAACTGAAAATCAATAAGACAGAGCCACCCCAAAATTTAGGGCTGCACTGCATACAAGGACCTCAACTTGGATACACCTTAAGTATCCCAGAAAATATAAACATGGTTCAAAAAATTGTGGTACTTACGTACGATGGAATATCCCTCAGCCATGAAATCAATGTCATAAGACCAGTAGCAGCAAAATGGGTGGATTCAGGTACGATGATTCTAAGTGAAATAAGTCACACAGAAAAAGAAACTTATCATAAGATATCACTTATGAAGATCCTGTAAACATGGCTACACTTGAACTGAGTTAGGAAAGAGAACAGTGTCTCACATTTAGAAAACACTCTTATACCTGCTTAAGGGGGAAGGAGAGGTGGGGTGATGCATAAAACCAGAGTTTGATATAAGCACAGGTACCGTTCAAAAACCAACTATGGAATAGACAAGACCTACACCGTCCTCAGTGAAAGGGACTCAAAACCCCATATTTCCCGCAGAGGAAAATATCTGACTAGTAAGAATCTTAAAACCTATGTATTGATATGTCTCCGTAAGGGAATCAAGTGTGTCTAGACTGGCATAAACATGGCAGCGAGAATCAGCTCAAACCCACTATAAAAAGGAATTTCGAAAACAAAACAAAAAAAAAAGGGAAATTCTTTACAATTCCTTCAGGGTCTCTGATGAAAGCTGGAATGACCCTATCTACAACGACAGCTGGATGTGGCATAAGGAGGGACACTTGGGACTGAGACGATTGGTGAGATTGGGTGAGCAAATGCAGACCCTTTAAAGCAATAATGCATGGCACCCATTCCATGGGTCCGAAATCTCCAGGTTGAAGGGAATATTACTATAGCTATAACATGTGCGGGAAACCTAGAGAACGGACACACTGTGAATACGAAAGGTTTCTAAAACTCAACGAATAGTCCCTCTCCTGGTGCTCCGGTTTGACTTTCCGTCTGCTTTACTATCAACCTCCCAACTTGGAGAGACAGCCCCTTTAACCTCTTGGTTCGCACAGGTTGCCAATTTGGCAGAGGATGAAAGGGAAGAGGGAGAACCAATGACAGAGTAGCTGTTAGGCATTTGGACGGGCACATATCACTGTAATTTCCCGGCAGGAAGAAGAATTAACCAAATTCTCAGCCACCCACCGGGAACCAGTATAGGTCCTGAACCAAAATTTTGGACTTGCGGTCAGCTCACCAAAAACGAGTTGAAAAATGGAGCTCAGGGGCACAGCAATTCACAAACTGGCCGAGTAATAAAGGACAACTCTCGTCCAAAAATCTGTTGAGGGAAGGCAACGAGGCGGACTTGAAAGCGAGGCAGAATAGCAGGAAACAGATTTCAAGAGGTACGTTGGAATCGCCTTTAAAGCACAGGAAGAGGGGCACAACTTCGACAATGATGCACTTGGCCAAAAAGGGCGTATGCGTTTTCTCCTGAATATATTCAGGAGAAAACGCATACGCCCTTTTTGGCCAAGCAAGCAAGCGGGCAATGCAAATCTGCACTACAAAGAAGTATCACTTCCCACCGGTCAAAAGGGACATCCACAAAATGTGTAAGAACAAGAAAGGCAAGACAGGCCCTGGAGAACAGGGAGCCTTGTTATGCTGATGGGCGGGATGTAAATTGCCAACTGCCTCTCTGGAGGAGTGCATTCTGTTCCCTAAAACAAGTAAAGAACAGAGCTACAGAGCCAAGGGCACTACCAGTCTAGGGAATATACCTTGGGAAAACTGAAAATCAATAAGACAGAGCCACCCCAAAATTTAGGCTGCACTGCATACAAGGACCTCAACTTGGATACACCTTAAGTATCCCAGAAAATATAAACATGGTTCAAAAAATTGTGGTACTTACGTATGATGGAATATCCCTCAGCCATGAAATCAATGTCATAAGCCCAGTAGCAACAAAATGGGTGGATTCAGGTACGATGATTCTAAGTGAAATAAGTCACACAGAAAAAGAAACTTATCATAAGATATCACTTATGAAGATCCTGTAAACATGGCTACACTTGAACTGAGTTAGGAAAGAGAACAGTGTCTGACATTTAGAAAACACTCTTATACCTGCTTAAGGGGGAAGGAGAGGTGGGGTGATGCATAAAACCAGAGTTTGATATAAGCACAGGTACCGTTCCAAAAACCAACTATGGAATAGACAAGACCTACACCGTCCTCAGTGAAAGGGACTCAAAACCCCATATTTCCCGAAGAGGAAAATATCTGACTAGTAAGAATCTTAAAACCTATGTATTGATATGTCTCCGTAAGGGAATCAAGTGTGTCTAGACTGGCATAAACATGGCAGCGAGAATCAGCTCAAACCCACTATAAAAAGGAATTTCAAAAACAAAACAAAAAAACTGTGAAATTCTTTACAATTCCTTCAGGGTCTCTGATGAAAGCTGGAATGACCCTATCTACAACGACAGCTGGATGTGGCATAAGGAGGGACACTTGGGACTGAGATGCTTCGTGAGATTGTGTGAGCAAATGCAGACCCTTTAAAGCAATAATGCATGGCACCCATTCCATGGGTCCGAACTCTCCAGGTTGAAGGGAATAGTACTACAGCTATAACATGTTCGGAAAACCTAGGGAACGGACACACTGTGAATACGAAAGGTTTCTAAAACTCAACGAATAGTCCCTCTCCTGGTGCTCCGCTTTGACTTTCCGTCTGCTTTACTATCAACCTCCCAACTTGGAGAGACAGCCCCTTTAACCTCTTGGTTCGCACAGGTTGCCAATTTGGCAGAGGATGAAAGGGAAGAGGGAGAACCAATGAGAGAGTAGCTGTTAGGCATTTGGACGGGCACATATCACTGTAATTTCCCGGCAGGAATAAGAATTAACCAAATTCTCAGCCACCCACCGGGAACCAGTATAGGTCCTGAACCAAAATTTTGGACTTGCGGTCAGCTCACCAAAAACGAGTTGAAAAATGGAGCTCAGGGGCACAGCAATTCACAAACTGGCCGAGTAATAAAGGACAACTCTCGTCCAAAAATCTGTTGAGGGAAGGCAACGAGGCGGACTTGAAAGCGAGGCAGAATAGCAGGAAACAGATTTCAAGAGGTACGTTGGAATCGCCTTTAAAGCACAGGAAGAGGGGCACAACTTCGACAATGATGCACTTGGCCAAAAAGGGCGTATGCGTTTTCTCCTGAATATATTCAGGAGAAAACGCATACGCCCTTTTTGGCCAAGCAAGCAAGCGGGCAATGCAAATCTGCACTACAAAGAAGTATCACTTCCCACCGGTCAAAAGGGACATCCACAAAATGTGTAAGAACAAGAAAGGCAAGACAGGCCCTGGAGAACAGGGAGCCTTGTTATGCTGATGGGCGGGATGTAAATTGCCAACTGCCTCTCTGGAGGAGTGCATTCTGTTCCCTAAAACAAGTAAAGAACAGAGCTACAGAGCCAAGGGCACTACCAGTCTAGGGAATATACCTTGGGAAAACTGAAAATCAATAAGACAGAGCCACCCCAAAATTTAGGGCTGCACTGCATACAAGGACCTCAACTTGGATACACCTTAAGTATCCCAGAAAATATAAACATGGTTCAAAAAATTGTGGTACTTACGTACGATGGAATATCCCTCAGCCATGAAATCAATGTCATAAGACCAGTAGCAGCAAAATGGGTGGATTCAGGTACGATGATTCTAAGTGAAATAAGTCACACAGAAAAAGAAACTTATCATAAGATATCACTTATGAAGATCCTGTAAACATGGCTACACTTGAACTGAGTTAGGAAAGAGAACAGTGTCTCACATTTAGAAAACACTCTTATACCTGCTTAAGGGGGAAGGAGAGGTGGGGTGATGCATAAAACCAGAGTTTGATATAAGCACAGGTACCGTTCCAAAAACCAACTATGGAATAGACAAGACCTACACCGTCCTCAGTGAAAGGGACTCAAAACCCCATATTTCCCGCAGAGGAAAATATCTGACTAGTAAGAATCTTAAAACCTATGTATTGATATGTCTCCGTAAGGGAATCAAGTGTGTCTAGACTGGCATAAACATGGCAGCGAGAATCAGCTCAAACCCACTATAAAAAGGAATTTCGAAAACAAAACAAAAAAAAAAGGGAAATTCTTTACAATTCCTTCAGGGTCTCTGATGAAAGCTGGAATGACCCTATCTACAACGACAGCTGGATGTGGCATAAGGAGGGACACTTGGGACTGAGACGATTGGTGAGATTGGGTGAGCAAATGCAGACCCTTTAAAGCAATAATGCATGGCACCCATTCCATGGGTCCGAAATCTCCAGGTTGAAGGGAATATTACTATAGCTATAACATGTGCGGGAAACCTAGAGAACGGACACACTGTGAATACGAAAGGTTTCTAAAACTCAACGAATAGTCCCTCTCCTGGTGCTCCGCTTTGACTTTCCGTCTGCTTTACTATCAACCTCCCAACTTGGAGAGACAGCCCCTTTAACCTCTTGGTTCGCACAGGTTGCCAATTTGGCAGAGGATGAAAGGGAAGAGGGAGAACCAATGAGAGAGTAGCTGTTAGGCATTTGGACGGGCACATATCACTCTAATTTCCCGGCAGGAAGAAGAATTAACCAAATTCTCAGCCACCCACCGGGAACCAGTATAGGTCCTGAACCAAAATTTTGGACTTGCGGTCAGCTCACCAAAAACGAGTTGAAAAATGGAGCTCAGGGGCACAGCAATTCACAAACTGGCCGAGTAATAAAGGACAACTCTCGTCCAAAAATCTGTTGAGGGAAGGCAACGAGGCGGACTTGAAAGCGAGGCAGAATAGCAGGAAACAGATTTCAAGAGGTACGTTGGAATCGCCTTTAAAGCACAGGAAGAGGGGCACAACTTCGACAATGATGCACTTGGCCAAAAAGGGCGTATGCATTTTCTCCTGAATATATTCAGGAGAAAACGCATACGCCCTTTTTGGCCAAGCAAGCAAGCGGGCAATGCAAATCTGCACTACAAAGAAGTATCACTTCCCACCGGTCAAAAGGGACATCCACAAAATGTGTAAGAACAAGAAAGGCAAGACAGGCCCTGGAGAACAGGGAGCCTTGTTATGCTGATGGGCGGGATGTAAATTGCCAACTGCCTCTCTGGAGGAGTGCATTCTGTTCCCTAAAACAAGTAAAGAACAGAGCTACAGAGCCAAGGGCACTACCAGTCTAGGGAATATACCTTGGGAAAACAGAAAATCAATAAGACAGAACCACCCCAAAATTTAGGGCTGCACTGCATACAAGGACCTCAACTTGGATACACCTTAAGTATCGCAGAAAATATAAACATGGTTCAAAAAATTGTGGTACTTACGTACGATGGAATATCCCTCAGCCATGAAATCAATGTCATAAGACCAGTAGCAACAAAATGGGTGGATTCATGTACGATGATTCTAAGTGAAATAAGTCACACAGAAAAAGAAACTTATCATAAGATATCACTTATGAAGATCCTGTAAACATGGCTACACTTGAACTGAGTTAGGAAAGAGAACAGTGTCTGACATTTAGAAAACACTCTTATACCTGCTTAAGGGGGAAGGAGAGGTGGGGTGATGCATAAAACCAGAGTTTGATATAAACACAGGTACCGTTCCAAAAACCAACTATGGAATAGACAAGACCTACACCGTCCTCAGTGAAAGGGACTCAAAACCCCATATTTCCCGCAGAGGAAAATATCTGACTAATAAGAATCTTAAAACCTATGTATTGATATGTCTCCGTAAGGGAATCAAGTGTTTGTAGACTGGCATCAACATGGCAGCGAGAATCAGCTCAAACCCACTATAAAAAGGAATTTCAAAAACAAAACAAAAAAACTGGGAAATTCTTTACAATTCCTTCAGGGTCTCTGATGAAAGCTGGAATGACCCTATCTACAACGACAGCTGGATGTGGCATAAGGAGGGACACTTGGGACTGAGATGCTTGGTGAGATTGTGTGAGCAAATGCAGACCCTTTAAAGCAATAATGCATGGCACCCATTCCATGGGTCCGAACTCTCCAGGTTGAAGGGAATATTACTACACCTATAACATGTGCGGGAAACCTAGGGAACGGACACACTGTGAATACGAAAGGTTTCTAAAACTCAACGAATAGTCCCTCTCCTGGTGCTCCGGTTTGACTTTCCGTCTGCTTTACTATCAACCTCCCAACTTGGAGAGACAGCCCCTTTAACCTCTTGGTTCGCACAGGTTGCCAATTTGGCAGAGGATGAAAGGGAAGAGGGAGAACCAATGAGAGAGTAGCTGTTAGGCATTTGGACGGGCACATATCACTGTAATTTCCCGGCAGGAAGAAGAATTAACCAAATTCTCAGCCACCCACCGGGAACCAGTATAGGTCCTGAACCAAAATTTTGGACTTGCGGTCAGCTCACCAAAAACGAGTTGAAAAATGGAGCTCAGGGGCACAGCAATTCACAAACTGGCCGAGTAATAAAGGACAACTCTCGTCCAAAAATCTGTTGAGGGAAGGCAACGAGGCGGACTTGAAAGCGAGGCAGAATAGCAGGAAACAGATTTCAAGAGGTACGTTGGAATCGCCTTTAAAGCACAGGAAGAGGGGCACAACTTCGACAATGATGCACTTGGCCAAAAAGGGCGTATGCGTTTTCTCCTGAATATATTCAGGAGAAAACGCATACGCCCTTTTTGGCCAAGCAAGCAAGCGGGCAATGCAAATCTGCACTACAAAGCGGTATCACTTCCACCGGTCAAAAGGGACATCCACAAAATGTGTAAGAACAAGAAAGGGAAGACAGGCCCTGGAAAACAGGGAGCCTTGTTATGCTGATGGGCGGGATGTAAATTGCCAACTGCCTCTCTGGAGGAGTGCATTCTGTTCCCTAAAACAAGTAAAGAACAGAGCTACAGAGCCAAGGGCACTACCAGTCTAGGGAATATACCTTGGGAAAACTGAAAATCAATAAGACAGAGCCACCCCAAAATTTAGGGCTGCACTGCATACAAGGACCTCAACTTGGATACACCTTAAGTATCCCAGAAAATATAAACATGGTTCAAAAAATTGTGGTACTTACGTACGATGGAATATCCCTCAGCCATGAAATCAATGTCATAAGACCAGTAGCAACAAAATGGGTGGATTCAGGTACGATGATTCTAAGTGAAATAAGTCACACAGAAAAAGAAACTTATCATAAGATATCACTTATGAAGATCCTGTAAACATGGCTACACTTGAACTGAGTTAGGAAAGAGAACAGTGTCTGACATTTAGAAAACACTCTTATACCTGCTTAAGGGGGAAGGAGAGGTGGGGTGATGCATAAAACCAGAGTTTGATATAAGCACAGGTACCGTTCCAAAAACCAACTATGGAATAGACAAGACCTACACCGTCCTCAGTGAAAGGGACTCAAAACCCCATATTTCCCGCAGAGGAAAGTATCTGACTAGTAAGAATCTTAAAACCTATGTATTGATATGTCTCCGTAAGGGAATCAAGTGTGTCTAGACTGGCATAAACATGGCAGCGAGAATCAGCTCAAACCCACTATAAAAAGGAATTTCAAAAACAAAACAAAAAAACTGGGAAATTCTTTACAATTCCTTCAGGGTCTCTGATGAAAGCTGGAATGACCCTATCTACAACGACAGCTGGATGTGGCATAAGGAGGGACACTTGGGACTGAGACGATTGTTGAGATTGGGTGAGCAAATGCAGACCCTTTAAAGCAATAATGCATGGCACCCATTCTATGGGTCCGAGCTCTCCAGGTTGAAGGGAATAGTACTACAGCTATAACATGTGCGGGAAACCTAGGGAACGGACACACTGTGAATACGAAAGGTTTCTAAAACTCAACGCATAGTCCCTCTCCTGGTGCTCTGGTTTGACTTTCCGTCTGCTTTACTATCAACCTCCCAACTTGGAGAGACAGCCCCTTTAACCTCTTGGTTCGCACAGGTTGCCAATTTGGCAGAGGATGAAAGGGAAGAGGGAGAACCAATGAGAGAGTAGCTGTTAGGCATTTGGACGGGCACATATCAATGTAATTTCCCGGCAGGAAGAAGAATTAACCAAATTCTCAGCCACCCACCGGGAACCAGTATAGGTCCTGAACCAAAATTTTGGACTTGCGGTCAGCTCACCAAAAACGAGTTGAAAAATGGAGCTCAGGGGCACAGCAATTCACAAACTGGCCGAGTAATAAAGGACAACTATCGTCCAAAAATCTGTTGAGGGAAGGCAACGAGGCGGACTTGAAAGCGAGGCAGAATAGCAGGAAACAGATTTCAAGAGGTACGTTGGAATCGCCTTTAAAGCACAGGAAGAGGGGCACAACTTCGACAATGATGCACTTGGCCAAAAAGGGCGTATGCGTTTTCTCCTGAATATATTCAGGAGAAAACGCATACGCCCTTTTTGGCCAAGCAAGCAAGCGGGCAATGCAAATCTGCACTACAAAGAGGTATCACTTCCACCGGTCAAAAGGGACATCCACAAAATGTGTAAGAACAAGAAAGGCAAGACAGGCCCTGGAGAACAGGGAGCCTTGTTATGCTGATGGGCGGGATGTAAATTGCCAACTGCCTCTCTGGAGGAGTGCATTCTTTTCCCTAAAACAAGTAAAGAACAGAGCTACAGAGCCAAGGGCACTACCAGTCTAGGGAATATACCTTGGGAAAACTGAAAATCAATAAGACAGAGCCACCCCAAAATTTAGGGCTGCACTGCATACAAGGACCTCAACTTGGATACACCTTAAGTATCCCAGAAAATATAAACATGGTTCAAAAAATTGTGGTACTTACGTACGATGGAATATCCCTCAGCCATGAAATCAATGTCATAAGACCAGTAGCAACAAAATGGGTGGATTCAGGTACGATGATTCTAAGTGAAATAAGTCACACAGAAAAAGAAACTTATCATAAGATATCACTTATGAAGATCCTGTAAACATGGCTACACTTGAACTGAGTTAGGAAAGAGAACAGTGTCTGACATTTAGAAAACACTCTTATACCTGCTTAAGGGGGAAGGAGAGGTGGGGTGATGCATAAAACCAGAGTTTGATATAAGCACAGGTACCGTTCCAAAAACCAACTATGGAATAGACAAGACCTACACCGTCCTCAGTGAAAGGGACTCAAAACCCCATATTTCCCGCAGAGGAAAGTATCTGACTAGTAAGAATCTTAAAACCTATGTATTGATATGTCTCCGTAAGGGAATCAAGTGTGTCTAGACTGGCATAAACATGGCAGCGAGAATCAGCTCAAACCCACTATAAAAAGGAATTTCAAAAACAAAACAAAAAAACTGGGAAATTCTTTACAATTCCTTCAGGGTCTCTGATGAAAACTGGAATGACCCTATCTACAACGACAGCTGGATGTGGCATAAGGAGGGACACTTGGGACTGAGACGATTGTTGAGATTGGGTGAGCAAATGCAGACCCTTTAAAGCAATAATGCATGGCACCCATTCCATGGGTCCGAGCTCTCCAGGTTGAAGGGAATAGTACTACAGCTATAACATGTGCGGGAAACCTAGGGAACGGACACACTGTGAATACGAAAGGTTTCTAAAACTCAACGCATAGTCCCTCTCCTGGTGCTCCGGTTTGACTTTCCGTCTGCTTTACTATCAACCTCCCAACTTGGAGAGACAGCCCCTTTAACCTCTTGGTTCGCACAGGTTGCCAATTTGGCAGAGGATGAAAGGGAAGAGGGAGAACCAATGAGAGAGTAGCTGTTAGGCATTTGGACGGGCACATATCACTGTAATTTCCCGGCAGGAAGAAGAATTAACCAAATTCTCAGCCACCCACCGGGAACCAGTATAGGTCCTGAACCAAAATTTTGGACTTGCGGTCAGCTCACCAAAAACGAGTTGAAAAATGGAGCTCAGGGGCACAGCAATTCACAAACTGGCCGAGTAATAAAGGACAACTCTCGTCCAAAAATCTGTTGAGGGAAGGCAACGAGGCGGACTTGAAAGCGAGGCAGAATAGCAGGAAACAGATTTCAAGAGGTACGTTGGAATCGCCTTTAAAGCACAGGAAGAGGGGCACAACTTCGACAATGATGCACTTGGCCAAAAAGGGCGTATGCGTTTTCTCCTGAATATATTCAGGAGAAAACGCATACGCCCTTTTTGGCCAAGCAAGCAAGCGGGCAATGCAAATCTGCACTACAAAGAAGTATCACTTCCCACCGGTCAAAAGGGACATCCACAAAATGTGTAAGAACAAGAAAGGCAAGACAGGCCCTGGAGAACAGGGAGCCTTGTTATGCTGATGGGCGGGATGTAAATTGCCAACTGCCTCTCTGGAGGAGTGCATTCTGTTCCATAAAACAAGTAAAGAACAGAGCTACAGAGCCAAGGGCACTACCAGTCTAGGGAATATACCTTGGGAAAACTGAAAATCAATAAGACAGAGCCACCCCAAAATTTAGGGCTGCACTGCATACAAGGACCTCAACTTGGATACACCTTAAGTATCCCAGAAAATATAAACATGGTTCAAAAAATTGTGGTACTTACGTACGATGGAATATCCCTCAGCCATGAAATCAATGTCATAAGACCAGTAGCAGCAAAATGGGTGGATTCAGGTACGATGATTCTAAGTGAAATAAGTCACACAGAAAAAGAAACTTATCATAAGATATCACTTATGAAGATCCTGTAAACATGGCTACACTTGAACTGAGTTAGGAAAGAGAACAGTGTCTCACATTTAGAAAACACTCTTATACCTGCTTAAGGGGGAAGGAGAGGTGGGGTGATGCATAAAACCAGAGTTTGATATAAGCACAGGTACCGTTCCAAAAACCAACTATGGAATAGACAAGACCTACACCGTCCTCAGTGAAAGGGACTCAAAACCCCATATTTCCCGCAGAGGAAAATATCTGACTAGTAAGAATCTTAAAACCTATGTATTGATATGTCTCCGTAAGGGAATCAAGTGTGTCTAGACTGGCATAAACATGGCAGCGAGAATCAGCTCAAACCCACTATAAAAAGGAATTTCGAAAACAAAACAAAAAAAAAAGGGAAATTCTTTACAATTCCTTCAGGGTCTCTGATGAAAGCTGGAATGACCCTATCTACAACGACAGCTGGATGTGGCATAAGGAGGGACACTTGGGACTGAGATGCTTGGTGAGATTGGGTGAGCAAATGCAGACCCTTTAAAGCAATAATGCATGGCACCCATTCCATGGGTCCGAACTCTCCAGGTTGAAGGGAATAGTACTACAGCTATAACATGTGCGGGAAACCTAGGGAACGGACACACTGTGAATACGAAAGGTTTTTAAAACTCAACGAATAGTCCCTCTCCTGGTGCTCCGGTTTGACTTTCCGTCTGCTTTACTATCAACCTCCCAACTTGGAGAGACAGCCCCTTTAACCTCTTGGTTCGCACAGGTTGCCAATTTGGCAGAGGATGAAAGGGAAGAGGGAGAACCAATGAGAGAGTAGCTGTTAGGCATTTGGACGGGCACATATCACTGTAATTTCCCGGCAGGAAGAAGAATTAACCAAATTCTCAGCCACCCACCGGGAACCAGTATAGGTCCTGAACAAAAATTTTGGACTTGCGGTCAGCTCACCAAAAACGAGTTGAAAAATGGAGCTCAGGGGCACAGCAATTCACAAACTGGCCGAGTAATAAAGGACAACTATCGTCCAAAAATCTGTTGAGGGAAGGCAACGAGGCGGACTTGAAAGCGAGGCAGAATAGCAGGAAACAGATTTCAAGAGGTACGTTGGAATCGCCTTTAAAGCACAGGAAGAGGGGCACAACTTCGACAATGATGCACTTGGCCAAAAAGGGCGTATGCGTTTTCTCCTGAATATATTCAGGAGAAAATGCATACGCCCTTTTTGGCCAAGCAGGCAAGCGGGCAATGCAAATCTGCACTACAAAGAAGTATCACTTCCCACCGGTCAAAAGGGACATCCACAAAATGTGTAAGAACAAGAAAGGCAAGACAGGCCCTGGAGAACAGGGAGCCTTGTTATGCTGATGGGCGGGATGTAAATTGCCAACTGCCTCTCTGGAGGAGTGCATTCTGTTCCATAAAACAAGTAAAGAACAGAGCTACAGAGCCAAGGGCACTACCAGTCTAGGGAATATACCTTGGGAAAACTGAAAATCAATAAGACAGAGCCACCCCAAAATTTAGGGCTGCACTGCATACAAGGACCTCAACTTGGATACACCTTAAGTATCCCAGAAAATATAAACATGGTTCAAAAAATTGTGGTACTTACGTATGATGGAATATCCCTCAGCCATGAAATCAATGTCATAAGCCCAGTAGCAACAAAATGGGTGGATTCAGGTACGATGATTCTAAGTGAAATAAGTCACACAGAAAAAGAAACTTATCATAAGATATCACTTATGAAGATCCTGTAAACATGGCTACACTTGAACTGAGTTAGGAAAGAGAACAGTGTCTCACATTTAGAAAACACTCTTATACCTGCTTAAGGGGGAAGGAGAGGTGGGGTGATGAATAAAACCAGAGTTTGATATAAGCACAGGTACCGTTCCAAAAACCAACTATGGAATAGACAAGACCTACACCGTCCTCAGTGAAAGGGACTCAAAACCACATATTTCCCGCAGAGGAAAATATCTGACTAGTAAGAATCTTAAAACCTATGTATTGATATGTCTCTGTAAGGGAATCAAGTGTGTCTAGACTGGCATAAACATGGCAGCGAGAATCAGCTCAAACCCACTATAAAAAGGAATTTCAAAAACAAAACAAAAAAACTGGGAAATTCTTTACAATTCCTTCAGGGTCTCTGATGAAAGCTGGAATGACCCTATCTACAACGACAGCTGGATGTGGCATAAGGAGGGACACTTGGGACTGAGACGATTGGTGAGATTGGGTGAGCAAATGCAGACCCTTTAAAGCAATAATGCATGGCACCCATTCCATGGGTCCGAACTCTCCAGGTTGAAGGGAATAGTACTACAGCTATAACATGTTCGGGAAACCTAGGGAACGGACACACTGTGAATACGAAAGGTTTCTAAAACTCAACGAATAGTCCCTCTCCTGGTGCTCCGGTTTGACTTTCCGTCTGCTTTACTATCAACCTCCCAACTTGGAGAGACAGCCCCTTTAACCTCCTGGTTCGCACAGGTTGCCAATTTGGCAGAGGATGAAAGGGAAGAGGGAGAACCAATGAGAGAGTAGCTGTTAGGCATTTGGACGGGCACATATCACTGTAATTTCCCGGCAGGAATAAGAATTAACCAAATTCTCAGCCACCCACCGGGAACCAGTATAGGTCCTGAACCAAAATTTTGGACTTGCGGTCAGCTCACCAAAAACGAGTTGAAAAATGGAGCTCAGGGGCACAGCAATTCACAAACTGGCCGAGTAATAAAGGACAACTATCGTCCAAAAATCTGTTGAGGGAAGGCAACGAGGCGGACTTGAAAGCGAGGCAGAATAGCAGGAAACAGATTTCAAGAGGTACGTTGGAATCGCCTTTAAAGCACAGGAAGAGGGGCACAACTTCGACAATGATGCACTTGGCCAAAAAGGGCGTATGCGTTTTCTCCTGAATATATTCAGGAGAAAACGCATACGCCCGTTTTGGCCAAGCAAGCAAGCGGGCAATGCAAATCTGCACTACAAAGAAGTATCACTTCCCACCGGTCAAAAGGGACATCCACAAAATGTGTAAGAACAAGAAAGGCAAGACAGGCCCTGGAGAACAGGGAGCCTTGTTATGCTGATGGGCGGGATGTAAATTGCCAACTGCCTCTCTGGAGGAGTGCATTCTGTTCCCTAAAACAAGTAAAGAACAGAGCTACAGAGCCAAGGGCACTACCAGTCTAGGGAATATACCTTGGGAAAACTGAAAATTAATAAGACAGAGCCACCCCAAAATTTAGGGCTGCACTGCATACAAGGACCTCAACTTGGATACACCTTAAGTATCCCAGAAAATATAAACATGGTTCAAAAAATTGTGGTACTTACGTACGATGGAATATCCCTCAGCCATGAAATCAATGTCATAAGACCAGTAGCAGCAAAATGGGTGGATTCAGGTACGATGATTCTAAGTGAAATAAGTCACACAGAAAAAGAAACTTATCATAAGATATCACTTATGAAGATCCTGTAAACATGGCTACACTTGAACTGAGTTAGGAAAGAGAACAGTGTCTCACATTTAGAAAACACTCTTATACCTGCTTAAGGGGGAAGGAGAGGTGGGGTGATGCATAAAACCAGAGTTTGATATAAGCACAGGTACCGTTCCAAAAACCAACTATGGAATAGACAAGACCTACACCGTCCTCAGTGAAAGGGACTCAAAACCCCATATTTCCCGCAGAGGAAAGTATCTGACTAGTAAGAATCTTAAAACCTATGTATTGATATGTCTCCGTAAGGGAATCAAGTGTGTCTAGACTGGCATAAACATGGCAGCGAGAATCAGCTCAAACCCACTATAAAAAGGAATTTCAAAAACAAAACAAAAAAACTGGGAAATTCTTTACAATTCCTTCAGGGTCTCTGATGAAAACTGGAATGACCCTATCTACAACGACAGCTGGATGTGGCATAAGGAGGGACACTTGGGACTGAGACGATTGTTGAGATTGGGTGAGCAAATGCAGACCCTTTAAAGCAATAATGCATGGCACCCATTCCATGGGTCCGAGCTCTCCAGGTTGAAGGGAATAGTACTACAGCTATAACATGTGCGGGAAACCTAGGGAACGGACACACTGTGAATACGAAAGGTTTCTAAAACTCAACGCATAGTCCCTCTCCTGGTGCTCCGGTTTGACTTTCCGTCTGCTTTACTATCAACCTCCCAACTTGGAGAGACAGCCCCTTTAACCTCTTGGTTCGCACAGGTTGCCAATTTGGCAGAGGATGAAAGGGAAGAGGGAGAACCAATGAGAGAGTAGCTGTTAGGCATTTGGACGGGCACATATCACTGTAATTTCCCGGCAGGAAGAAGAATTAACCAAATTCTCAGCCACCCACCGGGAACCAGTATAGGTCCTGAACCAAAATTTTGGACTTGCGGTCAGCTCACCAAAAACGAGTTGAAAAATGGAGCTCAGGGGCACAGCAATTCACAAACTGGCCGAGTAATAAAGGACAACTCTCGTCCAAAAATCTGTTGAGGGAAGGCAACGAGGCGGACTTGAAAGCGAGGCAGAATAGCAGGAAACAGATTTCAAGAGGTACGTTGGAATCGCCTTTAAAGCACAGGAAGAGGGGCACAACTTCGACAATGATGCACTTGGCCAAAAAGGGCGTATGCGTTTTCTCCTGAATATATTCAGGAGAAAACGCATACGCCCTTTTTGGCCAAGCAAGCAAGCGGGCAATGCAAATCTGCACTACAAAGAAGTATCACTTCCCACCGGTCAAAAGGGACATCCACAAAATGTGTAAGAACAAGAAAGGCAAGACAGGCCCTGGAGAACAGGGAGCCTTGTTATGCTGATGGGCGGGATGTAAATTGCCAACTGCCTCTCTGGAGGAGTGCATTCTGTTCCCTAAAACAAGTAAAGAACAGAGCTACAGAGCCAAGGGCACTACCAGTCTAGGGAATATACCTTGGGAAAACTGAAAATCAATAAGACAGAGCCACCCCAAAATTTAGGGCTGCACTGCATACAAGGACCTCAACTTGGATACACCTTAAGTATCCCAGAAAATATAAACATGGTTCAAAAAATTGTGGTACTTACATACGATGGAATATCCCTCAGCCATGAAATCAATGTCATAAGACCAGTAGCAACAAAATGGGTGGATTCAGGTACGATGATTCTAAGTGAAATAAGTCACACAGAAAAAGAAACTTATCATAAGATATCACTTATGAAGATCCTGTAAACATGGCTACACTAGAACTGAGTTAGGAAAGAGAACAGTGTCTGACATTTAGAAAACACTCTTATACCTGCTTAAGGGGGAAGGAGAGGTGGGGTGATGCATAAAACCAGAGTTTGATATAAGCACAGGTACCTTTCCAAAAACCAACTATGGAATAGACAAGACCTACACCGTCCTCAGTGAAAGGGACTCAAAACCCCATATTTCCCGCAGAGGAAAGTATCTGACTAGTAAGAATCTTAAAACCTATGTATTGATATGTCTCCGTAAGGGAATCAAGTGTGTCTAGACTGGCATAAACATGGCAGCGAGAATCAGCTCAAACCCACTATAAAAAGGAATTTCAAAAACAAAACAAAAAAACTGGGAAATTCTTTACAATTCCTTCAGGGTCTCTGATGAAAGCTGGAATGACCCTATCTACAACGACAGCTGGATGTGGCATAAGGAGGGACACTTGGGACTGAGACGATTGTTGAGATTGGGTGAGCAAATGCAGACCCTTTAAAGCAATAATGCATGGCACCCATTCCATGGGTCCGAACTCTCCAGGTTGAAGGGAATATTACTACAGCTATAACATGTGCGGGAAACCTAGGGAACGGACACACTGTGAATACGAAAGGTTTCTAAAACTCAACGCATAGTCCCTCTCCTGGTGCTCTGGTTTGACTTTCCGTCTGCTTTACTATCAACCTCCCAACTTGGAGAGACAGCCCCTTTAACCTCTTGGTTCGCACAGGTTGCCAATTTGGCAGAGGATGAAAGGGAAGAGGGAGAACCAATGAGAGAGTAGCTGTTAGGCATTTGGACGGGCACATATCAATGTAATTTCCCGGCAGGAAGAAGAATTAACCAAATTCTCAGCCACCCACCGGGAACCAGTATTGGTCCTGAACCAAAATTTTGGACTTGCGGTCAGCTCACCAAAAACGAGTTGAAAAATGGAGCTCAGGGGCACAGCAATTCACAAACTGGCCGAGTAATAAAGGACAACTATCGTCCAAAAATCTGTTGAGGGAAGGCAACGAGGCGGACTTGAAAGCGAGGCAGAATAGCAGGAAACAGATTTCAAGAGGTACGTTGGAATCGCCTTTAAAGCACAGGAAGAGGGGCACAACTTCGACAATGATGCACTTGGCCAAAAAGGGCGTATGCGTTTTCTCCTGAATATATTCAGGAGAAAACGCATACGCCCTTTTTGGCCAAGCAAGCAAGCGGGCAATGCAAATCTGCACTACAAAGAAGTATCACTTCCCACCGGTCAAAAGGGACATCCACAAAATGTGTAAGAACAAGAAAGGCAAGACAGGCCCTGGAGAACAGGGAGCCTTGTTATGCTGATGGGCGGGATGTAAATTGCCAACTGCCTCTCTGGAGGAGTGCATTCTGTTCCCTAAAACAAGTAAAGAACAGAGCTACAGAGCCAAGGGCACTACCAGTCTAGGGAATATACCTTGGGAAAACTGAAAATCAATAAGACAGAGCCACCCCAAAATTTAGGGCTGCACTGCATACAAGGACCTCAACTTGGATACACCTTAAGTATCCCAGAAAATATAAACATGGTTCAAAAAATTGTGGTACTTACGTACGATGGAATATCCCTCAGCCATGAAATCAATGTCATAAGACCAGTAGCAACAAAATGGGTGGATTCAGGTACGATGATTCTAAGTGAAATAAGTCACACAGAAAAAGAAACTTATCATAAGATATCACTTATGAAGATCCTGTAAACATGGCTACACTTGAACTGAGTTAGGAAAGAGAACAGTGTCTCACATTTAGAAAACACTCTTATACCTGCTTAAGGGGGAAGGAGAGGTGGGGTGATGCATAAAACCAGAGTTTGATATAAGCACAGGTACCGTTCCAAAAACCAACTATGGAATAGACAAGACCTACACCGTCCTCAGTGAAAGGGACTCAAAACCCCATATTTCCCGCAGAGGAAAATATCTGACTAGTAAGAATCTTAAAACCTATGTATTGATATGTCTCCGTAAGGGAATCAAGTGTGTCTAGACTGGCATAAACATGGCAGTGAGAATCAGCTCAAACCCACTATAAAAAGGAATTTCGAAAACAAAACAAAAAAAAAAGGGAAATTCTTTACAATTCCTTCAGGGTCTCTGATGAAAGCTGGAATGACCCTATCTACAACGACAGCTGGATGTGGCATAAGGAGGGACACTTGGGACTGAGACGATTGGTGAGATTGGGTGAGCAAATGCAGACCCTTTAAAGCAATAATGCATGGCACCCATTCCATGGGTCCGAAATCTCCAGGTTGAAGGGAATATTACTACAGCTATAACATGTGCGGGAAACCTAGAGAACGGACACACTGTGAATACGAAAGGTTTCTAAAACTCAACGAATAGTCCCTCTCCTGGTGCTCCGGTTTGACTTTCCGTCTGCTTTACTATCAACCTCCCAACTTGGAGAGACAGCCCCTTTAACCTCTTGGTTCGCACAGGTTGCCAATTTGGCAGAGGATGAAAGGGAAGAGGGAGAACCAATGAGAGAGTAGCTGTTAGGCATTTGGACGGGCACATATCACTGTAATTTCCCGGCAGGAAGAAGAATTAACCAAATTCTCAGCCACCCACCGGGAACCAGTATAGGTCCTGAACCAAAATTTTGGACTTGCGGTCAGCTCACCAAAAACGAGTTGAAAAATGGAGCTCAGGGGCACAGCAATTCACAAACTGGCCGAGTAATAAAGGACAACTCTCGTCCAAAAATCTGTTGAGGGAAGGCAACGAGGCGGACTTGAAAGCGAGGCAGAATAGCAGGAAACAGATTTCAAGAGGTACGTTGGAATCGCCTTTAAAGCACAGGAAGAGGGGCACAACTTCGACAATGATGCACTTGGCCAAAAAGGGCGTATGCGTTTTCTCCTGAATATATTCAGGAGAAAACGCATACGCCCTTTTTGGCCAAGCAAGCAAGCGGGCAATGCAAATCTGCACTACAAAGAAGTATCACTTCCCACCGGTCAAAAGGGACATCCACAAAATGTGTAAGAACAAGAAAGGCAAGACAGGCCCTGGAGAACAGGGAGCCTTGTTATGCTGATGGGCGGGATGTAAATTGCCAACTGCCTCTCTGGAGGAGTGTATTCTGTTCCCTAAAAGAAGTAAAGAACAGAGCTACAGAGCCAAGGGCACTACCAGTCTAGGGAATATACCTTGGGAAAACTGAAAATCAATAAGACAGAACCACCCCAAAATTTAGGGCTGCACTGCATACAAGGACCTCAACTTGGATACACCTTAAGTATCCCAGAAAATATAAACATGGTTCAAAAAATTGTGGTACTTACGTACGATGGAATATCCCTCAGCCATGAAATCAATGTCATAAGACCAGTAGCAGCAAAATGGGTGGATTCAGGTACGATGATTCTAAGTGAAATAAGTCACACAGAAAAAGAAACTTATAAGATATCACTTATGAAGATCCTGTAAACATGGCTACACTTGAACTGAGTTAGGAAAGAGAACAGTGTCTCACATTTAGAAAACACTCTTATACCTGCTTAAGGGGGAAGGAGAGGTGGGGTGATGCATAAAACCAGAGTTTGATATAAGCACAGGTACCGTTCCAAAAACCAACTATGGAATAGACAAGACCTACACCGTCCTCAGTGAAAGGGACTCAAAACCCCATATTTCCCGCAGAGGAATATATCTGACTAGTAAGAATCTTAAAACCTATGTATTGATATGTCTCCGTAAGGGAATCAAGTTTGTCTAGACTGGCATAAACATGGCAGCGAGAATCAGCTCAAACCCACTATAAAAAGGAATTTCGAAAACAAAACAAAAAAAAAAGGGAAATTCTTTACAATTCCTTCAGGGTCTCTGATGAAAGCTGGAATGACCCTATCTACAACGACAGCTGGATGTGGCATAAGGAGGGACACTTGGGACTGAGACGATTGGTGAGATTGGGTGAGCAAATGCAGACCCTTTAAAGCAATAATGCATGGCACCCATTCCATGGGTCCGAACTCTCCAGGTTGAAGGGAATAGTACTACAGCTATAACATGTTCGGGAAACCTAGGGAACGGACACACTGTGAATACGAAAGGTTTCTAAAACTCAACGAATAGTCCCTCTCCTGGTGCTCCGGTTTGACTTTCCGTCTGCTTTACTATCAACCTCCCAACTTGGAGAGACAGCCCCTTTAACCTCCTGGTTCGCACAGGTTGCCAATTTGGCAGAGGATGAAAGGGAAGAGGGAGAACCAATGAGAGAGTAGCTGTTAGGCATTTGGACGGGCACATATCACTGTAATTTCCCGGCAGGAATAAGAATTAACCAAATTCTCAGCCACCCACCGGGAACCAGTATAGGTCCTGAACCAAAATTTTGGACTTGCGGTCAGCTCACCAAAAACGAGTTGAAAAATGGAGCTCAGGGGCACAGCAATTCACAAACTGGCCGAGTAATAAAGGACAACTATCGTCCAAAAATCTGTTGAGGGAAGGCAACGAGGCGGACTTGAAAGCGAGGCAGAATAGCAGGAAACAGATTTCAAGAGGTACGTTGGAATCGCCTTTAAAGCACAGGAAGAGGGGCACAACTTCGACAATGATGCACTTGGCCAAAAAGGGCGTATGCGTTTTCTCCTGAATATATTCAGGAGAAAACGCATACGCCCGTTTTGGCCAAGCAAGCAAGCGGGCAATGCAAATCTGCACTACAAAGAAGTATCACTTCCCACCGGTCAAAAGGGACATCCACAAAATGTGTAAGAACAAGAAAGGCAAGACAGGCCCTGGAGAACAGGGAGCCTTGTTATGCTGATGGGCGGGATGTAAATTGCCAACTGCCTCTCTGGAGGAGTGCATTCTGTTCCCTAAAACAAGTAAAGAACAGAGCTACAGAGCCAAGGGCACTACCAGTCTAGGGAATATACCTTGGGAAAACTGAAAATTAATAAGACAGAGCCACCCCAAAATTTAGGGCTGCACTGCATACAAGGACCTCAACTTGGATACACCTTAAGTATCCCAGAAAATATAAACATGGTTCAAAAAATTGTGGTACTTACGTACGATGGAATATCCCTCAGCCATGAAATCAATGTCATAAGACCAGTAGCAGCAAAATGGGTGGATTCAGGTACGATGATTCTAAGTGAAATAAGTCACACAGAAAAAGAAACTTATCATAAGATATCACTTATGAAGATCCTGTAAACATGGCTACACTTGAACTGAGTTAGGAAAGAGAACAGTGTCTCACATTTAGAAAACACTCTTATACCTGCTTAAGGGGGAAGGAGAGGTGGGGTGATGCATAAAACCAGAGTTTGATATAAGCACAGGTACCGTTCCAAAAACCAACTATGGAATAGACAAGACCTACACCGTCCTCAGTGAAAGGGACTCAAAACCCCATATTTCCCGCAGAGGAAAGTATCTGACTAGTAAGAATCTTAAAACCTATGTATTGATATGTCTCCGTAAGGGAATCAAGTGTGTCTAGACTGGCATAAACATGGCAGCGAGAATCAGCTCAAACCCACTATAAAAAGGAATTTCAAAAACAAAACAAAAAAACTGGGAAATTCTTTACAATTCCTTCAGGGTCTCTGATGAAAACTGGAATGACCCTATCTACAACGACAGCTGGATGTGGCATAAGGAGGGACACTTGGGACTGAGACGATTGTTGAGATTGGGTGAGCAAATGCAGACCCTTTAAAGCAATAATGCATGGCACCCATTCCATGGGTCCGAGCTCTCCAGGTTGAAGGGAATAGTACTACAGCTATAACATGTGCGGGAAACCTAGGGAACGGACACACTGTGAATACGAAAGGTTTCTAAAACTCAACGCATAGTCCCTCTCCTGGTGCTCCGGTTTGACTTTCCGTCTGCTTTACTGTCAACCTCCCAACTTGGAGAGACAGCCCCTTTAACCTCTTGGTTCGCACAGGTTGCCAATTTGGCAGAGGATGAAAGGGAAGAGGGAGAACCAATGAGAGAGTAGCTGTTAGGCATTTGGACGGGCACATATCACTGTAATTTCCCGGCAGGAAGAAGAATTAACCAAATTCTCAGCCACCCACCGGGAACCAGTATAGGTCCTGAACCAAAATTTTGGACTTGCGGTCAGCTCACCAAAAACGAGTTGAAAAATGGAGCTCAGGGGCACAGCAATTCACAAACTGGCCGAGTAATAAAGGACAACTCTCGTCCAAAAATCTGTTGAGGGAAGGCAACGAGGCGGACTTGAAAGCGAGGCAGAATAGCAGGAAACAGATTTCAAGAGGTACGTTGGAATCGCCTTTAAAGCACAGGAAGAGGGGCACAACTTCGACAATGATGCACTTGGCCAAAAAGGGCGTATGCGTTTTCTCCTGAATATATTCAGGAGAAAACGCATACGCCCTTTTTGGCCAAGCAAGCAAGCGGGCAATGCAAATCTGCACTACAAAGAAGTATCACTTCCCACCGGTCAAAAGGGACATCCACAAAATGTGTAAGAACAAGAAAGGCAAGACAGGCCCTGGAGAACAGGGAGCCTTGTTATGCTGATGGGCGGGATGTAAATTGCCAACTGCCTCTCTGGAGGAGTGCATTCTGTTCCCTAAAACAAGTAAAGAACAGAGCTACAGAGCCAAGGGCACTACCAGTCTAGGGAATATACCTTGGGAAAACTGAAAATCAATAAGACAGAGCCACCCCAAAATTTAGGGCTGCACTGCATACAAGGACCTCAACTTGGATACACCTTAAGTATCCCAGAAAATATAAACATGGTTCAAAAAATTGTGGTACTTACATACGATGGAATATCCCTCAGCCATGAAATCAATGTCATAAGACCAGTAGCAACAAAATGGGTGGATTCAGGTACGATGATTCTAAGTGAAATAAGTCACACAGAAAAAGAAACTTATCATAAGATATCACTTATGAAGATCCTGTAAACATGGCTACACTAGAACTGAGTTAGGAAAGAGAACAGTGTCTGACATTTAGAAAACACTCTTATACCTGCTTAAGGGGGAAGGAGAGGTGGGGTGATGCATAAAACCAGAGTTTGATATAAGCACAGGTACCTTTCCAAAAACCAACTATGGAATAGACAAGACCTACACCGTCCTCAGTGAAAGGGACTCAAAACCCCATATTTCCCGCAGAGGAAAGTATCTGACTAGTAAGAATCTTAAAACCTATGTATTGATATGTCTCCGTAAGGGAATCAAGTGTGTCTAGACTGGCATAAACATGGCAGCGAGAATCAGCTCAAACCCACTATAAAAAGGAATTTCAAAAACAAAACAAAAAAACTGGGAAATTCTTTACAATTCCTTCAGGGTCTCTGATGAAAGCTGGAATGACCCTATCTACAACGACAGCTGGATGTGGCATAAGGAGGGACACTTGGGACTGAGACGATTGTTGAGATTGGGTGAGCAAATGCAGACCCTTTAAAGCAATAATGCATGGCACCCATTCCATGGGTCCGAACTCTCCAGGTTGAAGGGAATATTACTACAGCTATAACATGTGCGGGAAACCTAGGGAACGGACACACTGTGAATACGAAAGGTTTCTAAAACTCAACGCATAGTCCCTCTCCTGGTGCTCTGGTTTGACTTTCCGTCTGCTTTACTATCAACCTCCCAACTTGGAGAGACAGCCCCTTTAACCTCTTGGTTCGCACAGGTTGCCAATTTGGCAGAGGATGAAAGGGAAGAGGGAGAACCAATGAGAGAGTAGCTGTTAGGCATTTGGACGGGCACATATCAATGTAATTTCCCGGCAGGAAGAAGAATTAACCAAATTCTCAGCCACCCACCGGGAACCAGTATTGGTCCTGAACCAAAATTTTGGACTTGCGGTCAGCTCACCAAAAACGAGTTGAAAAATGGAGCTCAGGGGCACAGCAATTCACAAACTGGCCGAGTAATAAAGGACAACTATCGTCCAAAAATCTGTTGAGGGAAGGCAACGAGGCGGACTTGAAAGCGAGGCAGAATAGCAGGAAACAGATTTCAAGAGGTACGTTGGAATCGCCTTTAAAGCACAGGAAGAGGGGCACAACTTCGACAATGATGCACTTGGCCAAAAAGGGCGTATGCGTTTTCTCCTGAATATATTCAGGAGAAAACGCATACGCCCTTTTTGGCCAAGCAAGCAAGCGGGCAATGCAAATCTGCACTACAAAGAAGTATCACTTCCCACCGGTCAAAAGGGACATCCACAAAATGTGTAAGAACAAGAAAGGCAAGACAGGCCCTGGAGAACAGGGAGCCTTGTTATGCTGATGGGCGGGATGTAAATTGCCAACTGCCTCTCTGGAGGAGTGCATTCTGTTCCCTAAAACAAGTAAAGAACAGAGCTACAGAGCCAAGGGCACTACCAGTCTAGGGAATATACCTTGGGAAAACTGAAAATCAATAAGACAGAGCCACCCCAAAATTTAGGGCTGCACTGCATACAAGGACCTCAACTTGGATACACCTTAAGTATCCCAGAAAATATAAACATGGTTCAAAAAATTGTGGTACTTACGTACGATGGAATATCCCTCAGCCATGAAATCAATGTCATAAGACCAGTAGCAACAAAATGGGTGGATTCAGGTACGATGATTCTAAGTGAAATAAGTCACACAGAAAAAGAAACTTATCATAAGATATCACTTATGAAGATCCTGTAAACATGGCTACACTTGAACTGAGTTAGGAAAGAGAACAGTGTCTCACATTTAGAAAACACTCTTATACCTGCTTAAGGGGGAAGGAGAGGTGGGGTGATGCATAAAACCAGAGTTTGATATAAGCACAGGTACCGTTCCAAAAACCAACTATGGAATAGACAAGACCTACACCGTCCTCAGTGAAAGGGACTCAAAACCCCATATTTCCCGCAGAGGAAAATATCTGACTAGTAAGAATCTTAAAACCTATGTATTGATATGTCTCCGTAAGGGAATCAAGTGTGTCTAGACTGGCATAAACATGGCAGTGAGAATCAGCTCAAACCCACTATAAAAAGGAATTTCGAAAACAAAACAAAAAAAAAAGGGAAATTCTTTACAATTCCTTCAGGGTCTCTGATGAAAGCTGGAATGACCCTATCTACAACGACAGCTGGATGTGGCATAAGGAGGGACACTTGGGACTGAGACGATTGGTGAGATTGGGTGAGCAAATGCAGACCCTTTAAAGCAATAATGCATGGCACCCATTCCATGGGTCCGAAATCTCCAGGTTGAAGGGAATATTACTACAGCTATAACATGTGCGGGAAACCTAGAGAACGGACACACTGTGAATACGAAAGGTTTCTAAAACTCAACGAATAGTCCCTCTCCTGGTGCTCCGGTTTGACTTTCCGTCTGCTTTACTATCAACCTCCCAACTTGGAGAGACAGCCCCTTTAACCTCTTGGTTCGCACAGGTTGCCAATTTGGCAGAGGATGAAAGGGAAGAGGGAGAACCAATGAGAGAGTAGCTGTTAGGCATTTGGACGGGCACATATCACTGTAATTTCCCGGCAGGAAGAAGAATTAACCAAATTCTCAGCCACCCACCGGGAACCAGTATAGGTCCTGAACCAAAATTTTGGACTTGCGGTCAGCTCACCAAAAACGAGTTGAAAAATGGAGCTCAGGGGCACAGCAATTCACAAACTGGCCGAGTAATAAAGGACAACTCTCGTCCAAAAATCTGTTGAGGGAAGGCAACGAGGCGGACTTGAAAGCGAGGCAGAATAGCAGGAAACAGATTTCAAGAGGTACGTTGGAATCGCCTTTAAAGCACAGGAAGAGGGGCACAACTTCGACAATGATGCACTTGGCCAAAAAGGGCGTATGCGTTTTCTCCTGAATATATTCAGGAGAAAACGCATACGCCCTTTTTGGCCAAGCAAGCAAGCGGGCAATGCAAATCTGCACTACAAAGAAGTATCACTTCCCACCGGTCAAAAGGGACATCCACAAAATGTGTAAGAACAAGAAAGGCAAGACAGGCCCTGGAGAACAGGGAGCCTTGTTATGCTGATGGGCGGGATGTAAATTGCCAACTGCCTCTCTGGAGGAGTGTATTCTGTTCCCTAAAAGAAGTAAAGAACAGAGCTACAGAGCCAAGGGCACTACCAGTCTAGGGAATATACCTTGGGAAAACTGAAAATCAATAAGACAGAACCACCCCAAAATTTAGGGCTGCACTGCATACAAGGACCTCAACTTGGATACACCTTAAGTATCCCAGAAAATATAAACATGGTTCAAAAAATTGTGGTACTTACGTACGATGGAATATCCCTCAGCCATGAAATCAATGTCATAAGACCAGTAGCAGCAAAATGGGTGGATTCAGGTACGATGATTCTAAGTGAAATAAGTCACACAGAAAAAGAAACTTATAAGATATCACTTATGAAGATCCTGTAAACATGGCTACACTTGAACTGAGTTAGGAAAGAGAACAGTGTCTCACATTTAGAAAACACTCTTATACCTGCTTAAGGGGGAAGGAGAGGTGGGGTGATGCATAAAACCAGAGTTTGATATAAGCACAGGTACCGTTCCAAAAACCAACTATGGAATAGACAAGACCTACACCGTCCTCAGTGAAAGGGACTCAAAACCCCATATTTCCCGCAGAGGAATATATCTGACTAGTAAGAATCTTAAAACCTATGTATTGATATGTCTCCGTAAGGGAATCAAGTTTGTCTAGACTGGCATAAACATGGCAGCGAGAATCAGCTCAAACCCACTATAAAAAGGAATTTCGAAAACAAAACAAAAAAAAAAGGGAAATTCTTTACAATTCCTTCAGGGTCTCTGATGAAAGCTGGAATGACCCTATCTACAACGACAGCTGGATGTGGCATAAGGAGGGACACTTGGGACTGAGACGATTGGTGAGATTGGGTGAGCAAATGCAGACCCTTTAAAGCAATAATGCATGGCACCCATTCCATGGGTCCGAACTCTCCAGGTTGAAGGGAATAGTACTACAGCTATAACATGTTCGGGAAACCTAGGGAACGGACACACTGTGAATACGAAAGGTTTCTAAAACTCAACGAATAGTCCCTCTCCTGGTGCTCCGGTTTGACTTTCCGTCTGCTTTACTATCAACCTCCCAACTTGGAGAGACAGCCCCTTTAACCTCCTGGTTCGCACAGGTTGCCAATTTGGCAGAGGATGAAAGGGAAGAGGGAGAACCAATGAGAGAGTAGCTGTTAGGCATTTGGACGGGCACATATCACTGTAATTTCCCGGCAGGAATAAGAATTAACCAAATTCTCAGCCACCCACCGGGAACCAGTATAGGTCCTGAACCAAAATTTTGGACTTGCGGTCAGCTCACCAAAAACGAGTTGAAAAATGGAGCTCAGGGGCACAGCAATTCACAAACTGGCCGAGTAATAAAGGACAACTATCGTCCAAAAATCTGTTGAGGGAAGGCAACGAGGCGGACTTGAAAGCGAGGCAGAATAGCAGGAAACAGATTTCAAGAGGTACGTTGGAATCGCCTTTAAAGCACAGGAAGAGGGGCACAACTTCGACAATGATGCACTTGGCCAAAAAGGGCGTATGCGTTTTCTCCTGAATATATTCAGGAGAAAACGCATACGCCCGTTTTGGCCAAGCAAGCAAGCGGGCAATGCAAATCTGCACTACAAAGAAGTATCACTTCCCACCGGTCAAAAGGGACATCCACAAAATGTGTAAGAACAAGAAAGGCAAGACAGGCCCTGGAGAACAGGGAGCCTTGTTATGCTGATGGGCGGGATGTAAATTGCCAACTGCCTCTCTGGAGGAGTGCATTCTGTTCCCTAAAACAAGTAAAGAACAGAGCTACAGAGCCAAGGGCACTACCAGTCTAGGGAATATACCTTGGGAAAACTGAAAATTAATAAGACAGAGCCACCCCAAAATTTAGGGCTGCACTGCATACAAGGACCTCAACTTGGATACACCTTAAGTATCCCAGAAAATATAAACATGGTTCAAAAAATTGTGGTACTTACGTACGATGGAATATCCCTCAGCCATGAAATCAATGTCATAAGACCAGTAGCAGCAAAATGGGTGGATTCAGGTACGATGATTCTAAGTGAAATAAGTCACACAGAAAAAGAAACTTATCATAAGATATCACTTATGAAGATCCTGTAAACATGGCTACACTTGAACTGAGTTAGGAAAGAGAACAGTGTCTCACATTTAGAAAACACTCTTATACCTGCTTAAGGGGGAAGGAGAGGTGGGGTGATGCATAAAACCAGAGTTTGATATAAGCACAGGTACCGTTCCAAAAACCAACTATGGAATAGACAAGACCTACACCGTCCTCAGTGAAAGGGACTCAAAACCCCATATTTCCCGCAGAGGAAAGTATCTGACTAGTAAGAATCTTAAAACCTATGTATTGATATGTCTCCGTAAGGGAATCAAGTGTGTCTAGACTGGCATAAACATGGCAGCGAGAATCAGCTCAAACCCACTATAAAAAGGAATTTCAAAAACAAAACAAAAAAACTGGGAAATTCTTTACAATTCCTTCAGGGTCTCTGATGAAAACTGGAATGACCCTATCTACAACGACAGCTGGATGTGGCATAAGGAGGGACACTTGGGACTGAGACGATTGTTGAGATTGGGTGAGCAAATGCAGACCCTTTAAAGCAATAATGCATGGCACCCATTCCATGGGTCCGAGCTCTCCAGGTTGAAGGGAATAGTACTACAGCTATAACATGTGCGGGAAACCTAGGGAACGGACACACTGTGAATACGAAAGGTTTCTAAAACTCAACGCATAGTCCCTCTCCTGGTGCTCCGGTTTGACTTTCCGTCTGCTTTACTATCAACCTCCCAACTTGGAGAGACAGCCCCTTTAACCTCTTGGTTCGCACAGGTTGCCAATTTGGCAGAGGATGAAAGGGAAGAGGGAGAACCAATGAGAGAGTAGCTGTTAGGCATTTGGACGGGCACATATCACTGTAATTTCCCGGCAGGAAGAAGAATTAACCAAATTCTCAGCCACCCACCGGGAACCAGTATAGGTCCTGAACCAAAATTTTGGACTTGCGGTCAGCTCACCAAAAACGAGTTGAAAAATGGAGCTCAGGGGCACAGCAATTCACAAACTGGCCGAGTAATAAAGGACAACTCTCGTCCAAAAATCTGTTGAGGGAAGGCAACGAGGCGGACTTGAAAGCGAGGCAGAATAGCAGGAAACAGATTTCAAGAGGTACGTTGGAATCGCCTTTAAAGCACAGGAAGAGGGGCACAACTTCGACAATGATGCACTTGGCCAAAAAGGGCGTATGCGTTTTCTCCTGAATATATTCAGGAGAAAACGCATACGCCCTTTTTGGCCAAGCAAGCAAGCGGGCAATGCAAATCTGCACTACAAAGAAGTATCACTTCCCACCGGTCAAAAGGGACATCCACAAAATGTGTAAGAACAAGAAAGGCAAGACAGGCCCTGGAGAACAGGGAGCCTTGTTATGCTGATGGGCGGGATGTAAATTGCCAACTGCCTCTCTGGAGGAGTGCATTCTGTTCCCTAAAACAAGTAAAGAACAGAGCTACAGAGCCAAGGGCACTACCAGTCTAGGGAATATACCTTGGGAAAACTGAAAATCAATAAGACAGAGCCACCCCAAAATTTAGGGCTGCACTGCATACAAGGACCTCAACTTGGATACACCTTAAGTATCCCAGAAAATATAAACATGGTTCAAAAAATTGTGGTACTTACATACGATGGAATATCCCTCAGCCATGAAATCAATGTCATAAGACCAGTAGCAACAAAATGGGTGGATTCAGGTACGATGATTCTAAGTGAAATAAGTCACACAGAAAAAGAAACTTATCATAAGATATCACTTATGAAGATCCTGTAAACATGGCTACACTAGAACTGAGTTAGGAAAGAGAACAGTGTCTGACATTTAGAAAACACTCTTATACCTGCTTAAGGGGGAAGGAGAGGTGGGGTGATGCATAAAACCAGAGTTTGATATAAGCACAGGTACCTTTCCAAAAACCAACTATGGAATAGACAAGACCTACACCGTCCTCAGTGAAAGGGACTCAAAACCCCATATTTCCCGCAGAGGAAAGTATCTGACTAGTAAGAATCTTAAAACCTATGTATTGATATGTCTCCGTAAGGGAATCAAGTGTGTCTAGACTGGCATAAACATGGCAGCGAGAATCAGCTCAAACCCACTATAAAAAGGAATTTCAAAAACAAAACAAAAAAACTGGGAAATTCTTTACAATTCCTTCAGGGTCTCTGATGAAAGCTGGAATGACCCTATCTACAACGACAGCTGGATGTGGCATAAGGAGGGACACTTGGGACTGAGACGATTGTTGAGATTGGGTGAGCAAATGCAGACCCTTTAAAGCAATAATGCATGGCACCCATTCCATGGGTCCGAACTCTCCAGGTTGAAGGGAATATTACTACAGCTATAACATGTGCGGGAAACCTAGGGAACGGACACACTGTGAATACGAAAGGTTTCTAAAACTCAACGCATAGTCCCTCTCCTGGTGCTCTGGTTTGACTTTCCGTCTGCTTTACTATCAACCTCCCAACTTGGAGAGACAGCCCCTTTAACCTCTTGGTTCGCACAGGTTGCCAATTTGGCAGAGGATGAAAGGGAAGAGGGAGAACCAATGAGAGAGTAGCTGTTAGGCATTTGGACGGGCACATATCAATGTAATTTCCCGGCAGGAAGAAGAATTAACCAAATTCTCAGCCACCCACCGGGAACCAGTATTGGTCCTGAACCAAAATTTTGGACTTGCGGTCAGCTCACCAAAAACGAGTTGAAAAATGGAGCTCAGGGGCACAGCAATTCACAAACTGGCCGAGTAATAAAGGACAACTATCGTCCAAAAATCTGTTGAGGGAAGGCAACGAGGCGGACTTGAAAGCGAGGCAGAATAGCAGGAAACAGATTTCAAGAGGTACGTTGGAATCGCCTTTAAAGCACAGGAAGAGGGGCACAACTTCGACAATGATGCACTTGGCCAAAAAGGGCGTATGCGTTTTCTCCTGAATATATTCAGGAGAAAACGCATACGCCCTTTTTGGCCAAGCAAGCAAGCGGGCAATGCAAATCTGCACTACAAAGAAGTATCACTTCCCACCGGTCAAAAGGGACATCCACAAAATGTGTAAGAACAAGAAAGGCAAGACAGGCCCTGGAGAACAGGGAGCCTTGTTATGCTGATGGGCGGGATGTAAATTGCCAACTGCCTCTCTGGAGGAGTGCATTCTGTTCCCTAAAACAAGTAAAGAACAGAGCTACAGAGCCAAGGGCACTACCAGTCTAGGGAATATACCTTGGGAAAACTGAAAATCAATAAGACAGAGCCACCCCAAAATTTAGGGCTGCACTGCATACAAGGACCTCAACTTGGATACACCTTAAGTATCCCAGAAAATATAAACATGGTTCAAAAAATTGTGGTACTTACGTACGATGGAATATCCCTCAGCCATGAAATCAATGTCATAAGACCAGTAGCAACAAAATGGGTGGATTCAGGTACGATGATTCTAAGTGAAATAAGTCACACAGAAAAAGAAACTTATCATAAGATATCACTTATGAAGATCCTGTAAACATGGCTACACTTGAACTGAGTTAGGAAAGAGAACAGTGTCTCACATTTAGAAAACACTCTTATACCTGCTTAAGGGGGAAGGAGAGGTGGGGTGATGCATAAAACCAGAGTTTGATATAAGCACAGGTACCGTTCCAAAAACCAACTATGGAATAGACAAGACCTACACCGTCCTCAGTGAAAGGGACTCAAAACCCCATATTTCCCGCAGAGGAAAATATCTGACTAGTAAGAATCTTAAAACCTATGTATTGATATGTCTCCGTAAGGGAATCAAGTGTGTCTAGACTGGCATAAACATGGCAGTGAGAATCAGCTCAAACCCACTATAAAAAGGAATTTCGAAAACAAAACAAAAAAAAAAGGGAAATTCTTTACAATTCCTTCAGGGTCTCTGATGAAAGCTGGAATGACCCTATCTACAACGACAGCTGGATGTGGCATAAGGAGGGACACTTGGGACTGAGACGATTGGTGAGATTGGGTGAGCAAATGCAGACCCTTTAAAGCAATAATGCATGGCACCCATTCCATGGGTCCGAAATCTCCAGGTTGAAGGGAATATTACTACAGCTATAACATGTGCGGGAAACCTAGAGAACGGACACACTGTGAATACGAAAGGTTTCTAAAACTCAACGAATAGTCCCTCTCCTGGTGCTCCGGTTTGACTTTCCGTCTGCTTTACTATCAACCTCCCAACTTGGAGAGACAGCCCCTTTAACCTCTTGGTTCGCACAGGTTGCCAATTTGGCAGAGGATGAAAGGGAAGAGGGAGAACCAATGAGAGAGTAGCTGTTAGGCATTTGGACGGGCACATATCACTGTAATTTCCCGGCAGGAAGAAGAATTAACCAAATTCTCAGCCACCCACCGGGAACCAGTATAGGTCCTGAACCAAAATTTTGGACTTGCGGTCAGCTCACCAAAAACGAGTTGAAAAATGGAGCTCAGGGGCACAGCAATTCACAAACTGGCCGAGTAATAAAGGACAACTCTCGTCCAAAAATCTGTTGAGGGAAGGCAACGAGGCGGACTTGAAAGCGAGGCAGAATAGCAGGAAACAGATTTCAAGAGGTACGTTGGAATCGCCTTTAAAGCACAGGAAGAGGGGCACAACTTCGACAATGATGCACTTGGCCAAAAAGGGCGTATGCGTTTTCTCCTGAATATATTCAGGAGAAAACGCATACGCCCTTTTTGGCCAAGCAAGCAAGCGGGCAATGCAAATCTGCACTACAAAGAAGTATCACTTCCCACCGGTCAAAAGGGACATCCACAAAATGTGTAAGAACAAGAAAGGCAAGACAGGCCCTGGAGAACAGGGAGCCTTGTTATGCTGATGGGCGGGATGTAAATTGCCAACTGCCTCTCTGGAGGAGTGTATTCTGTTCCCTAAAAGAAGTAAAGAACAGAGCTACAGAGCCAAGGGCACTACCAGTCTAGGGAATATACCTTGGGAAAACTGAAAATCAATAAGACAGAACCACCCCAAAATTTAGGGCTGCACTGCATACAAGGACCTCAACTTGGATACACCTTAAGTATCCCAGAAAATATAAACATGGTTCAAAAAATTGTGGTACTTACGTACGATGGAATATCCCTCAGCCATGAAATCAATGTCATAAGACCAGTAGCAGCAAAATGGGTGGATTCAGGTACGATGATTCTAAGTGAAATAAGTCACACAGAAAAAGAAACTTATAAGATATCACTTATGAAGATCCTGTAAACATGGCTACACTTGAACTGAGTTAGGAAAGAGAACAGTGTCTCACATTTAGAAAACACTCTTATACCTGCTTAAGGGGGAAGGAGAGGTGGGGTGATGCATAAAACCAGAGTTTGATATAAGCACAGGTACCGTTCCAAAAACCAACTATGGAATAGACAAGACCTACACCGTCCTCAGTGAAAGGGACTCAAAACCCCATATTTCCCGCAGAGGAATATATCTGACTAGTAAGAATCTTAAAACCTATGTATTGATATGTCTCCGTAAGGGAATCAAGTTTGTCTAGACTGGCATAAACATGGCAGCGAGAATCAGCTCAAACCCACTATAAAAAGGAATTTCAAAAACAAAACAAAAATACTGGGAAATTCTTTACAATTCCTTCAGGGTCTCTGATTAAACCTGGAATGATCCTATCTACAAGGACACCTGGATGTGGCATAAGGCTGGACACTTGGGACTGAGAGGATTGGTGAGATTGGGTGAGCAAATGCAGACCCATTAAATCACAAATGCCTGGCACCCATTCCATGCGTCCCACTCTCCAGGTTGAAGGGAATATTACTACAGTTATAACATGTACGGGAAACCTAGAGAGCGGACATACTGTGAATACGAAAGGTTTCTAAAACTCAACGAATAGTCCCTCTCCTGGTGCTCTGGTTTGACTTTCCATCTGCTTTACTCTCAACCTCCCAACTTGGAGAGACAGCCACTTTAACCTCCTGGTTCGCACAGGTTTCCAATTTGGCAGAGGATGCAAGGGAAGAGGGAGAACCAATGAGAGAGTAGCTGTTAGGCATTTGGACGGTCACATATCACTCTAACTTCCGGCAGGAAGAAGAATTAACCAAAGTCTCAGACCCCTCCGGGAACCAGCATAGGTCCTGAACCAAAATGTTGGACTTGCGGTCAGCTCACCAAAAACGAGTTGAAAAATGGAGCTCAGGGGCACAGCAATTCACAAACTGGTCGAGTAATAAAGGAAAACTATCGTCCAAAAATCTGTTGAGGGAAGGCAACGAGGCGGACTTGAAAGCAAGGCAGAATATCAGGAAACAGATCTGAAGAGGTACGTTGGAATCGCCTTTAAAGCAGAGGAAGAGGGGCACAACTTCGACAATGATGCACTTGGCCAAAAAGGGTGTATGCGTTTTCTACTGAATATATTCAGAAGAAAACGCATACGCCCTTTTTGGCCAAGCAAGCAAGCGGGCAATGCAAATCTGCACTACAAAGAAGTATCACTTCCCACCGGTCAAAAGGGACATCCACAAATGTGTAAAAACCAGAAAGGCAAGACAGGCCCTGGAGAACAGGGAGCCTTGTTATGCTGATGGGCGGGATGTAAATTGCCAACTGCCTCTCTGGAGGAGTGCATTGTGTACCCTAAAACAAGTATAGAACAGAGCTACAGAGCCAAGGGCACTTCCAGTCTAGGGAATATACCTTGGGAAAGCTGAAAATCAATAAGACAGAGCCACCCCAAAATTTATGGCTGCACTGCTTACAAGGACATCAACTTGGGTACACCTTAAATATCCCAGGAAATATAAAAATGGTTCAAAAAATTCTGGTACTTACGTACGATGGAATAGCCCTAAGCCATGAAATCAATGTCATAAGACCAGTAGCAGCAAAATGGGTGGATTCAGGTACGATGATTCTAAGTGAAATAAGTCACACAGAAAAAGAAACTTATCATAAGATATCACTTATGAAGATCCTGTAAACATGGCTACACTTGAACTGAGTTAGGAAAGAGAACAGTGTCTCACATTTAGAAAACACTCTTATGCCTGCTTAAGGGGGAAGGAGAGGTGGGGTGATGCATAAAACCAGAGTTTGATATAAGCACAGGTACCGTTCCAAAAACCAACTATGGAATAGACAAGACCTACACCTTCCTCAGTGAAAGGGAATCAAAACCCCATATTTCCCGCAGAGCAATATATCTGACTAGTAAGAATCTTAAAACCTATGTATTGATATGTCTCCGTAAGGGAATTAAGTGTGTCTAGACTGGCATAAACATGGCAGCGAGAATCAGCTCAAACCCACTGTAAAAAGGAATTTCAAAAACAAAACAAAAAAACTGGGAAATTCTTTACAATTCCTTCAGGGTCTCTGATGAAACCTGGAATGACCCTATCTACAACGACAGCTGGATGTGGCATAAGGCTGGACACTTGGGACTGAGAGGATTGGTGAGAGTGGGTGAGCAAATGCAGACCCTTTAAAGCAATAATGCATAGCACCCATTCCATGGGTCCCAACTCTCCAGGTTGAAGGGAATATTACTACAGCTATAACATGTACTGGAAACCTAGAGAACGGACATACTGTGAAGACGAAAGGTTTCAAAAACTCAACGAATTGTCCCTCTCCTGGTGCTCCCGTTTGACTTTCCATCTGCTTTACTATCAACCTCCCAACTTGGAGAGACAGCCCCTTTAACCTCCTGGTTCGCACAGGTTGCCAATTTGGCAGAGGATGAAAGGGAAGAGGGAGAACCAATGAGAGAGTAGCTGTTAGGCATTTGGACGGGCACATATCACTCTAACTTCCCGGCAGGAAGAAGAATTAACCAAAGTCTCAGCCCCCCACAATGAACCAGCATAGGTCCTGAACCAAAATTTTGGACTTGCGGTCAGCTCACAAAAAACGAATTGAAAAATGGAGCTCAGGGGCACAGCAATTCACAAACTGGCCGAGAAATAAAGACAACTATCGTCCAAAAATCTTTTGAGGGAAGGCAACGAGGCGGACTTGAAAGCGAGGCAGAATAGCAGGAAACAGATTTCAAGAGGTACATTGGAATCGCCTTTAAAGCACAGGAAGAGGGGCACAACTTCGACAATGATGCACTTGGCTAAAAAGGGCGTATGCATTTTCTCCTTAATATATTCAGGAGAAAACGCATACGCCCTTTTTGGCCAAGCAAGCAAGCGGGCAATGCAAATCTGCACTACAAAGAAGTATCACTTCCCACCGGTCAAAAGGGATATCCACAAAATGTGTAAAAACCAGAAAGGCAAGACAGGCCCTGGAGAACAGGGAGCCTTGTTGTGCTGATGGGCGGCATGTAAATTGCCAACTGCCTCTCCGGAGGAGTGCATTGTGTTCCCTAAATCAAGGAAACAACAGAGCAACAGAGCCAAGGGCACTTCCAGTCTAGGGAATATACCTTGGGAAAACTGAAAATCAATAAGACAGAGCCACCCCAAAATTTAGGGTTGCACTGTTTACAAGGACCTCAACTTGGGTACACCCTAAATATCCCAGGAAATATAAAAATGGTTCAAAAATTGTGGTACTTATGTACGATGGAATATCCCTCAGCCATGAAATCAATGTCATAAGACCAGTAGCAGCAAAATGGGTGGATTCAGGTACGATGATTCTAAGTGAAATAAGTCACACAGAAAAAGAAACTTATCATAAGATATCACTTATGAAGATCCTGTAAACATGGCTACACTTGAACTGAGTTAGGAAAGAGAACAGTGTCTCACATTTAGAAAACACTCTTATGCCTGCTTAAGGGGGAAGGAGAGGTGGGGTGATGCATAAAACCAGAGTTTGATATAAGCACAGGTACCGTTCCAAAAACCAACTATGGAATAGACAAGACCTACACCTTCCTCAGTGAAAGGGACTCAAAACCCCAAATTTCCCGCAGAGGAATATATCTGACTAGTAAGAATCTTAAAACCTATGTATTGATATGTCTCCGTAAGGGAATCAAGTGTGTCTAGACTGGCATAAACATGGCAGCGAGAATCAGCTCAAACCCACTATAAAAAGGAATTTCAAAAACAAAACAAAAAAACTGGGAAATTCTTTACAATTCCTTCAGAGTCTCTGATGAAACCTGGAATGATCCTATCTACAAGGACAGCTGGATGTGGCATAAGGCTGGACACTTGGGACTGAGACGATTGGTGAGATTGGGTGAGCAAATGCAGACCCATTAAATAACAAATGCCTGTCACCCATTCCATGGGTCCCAACTCTCCAGGTTGAAGGGAATATTACTACAGTTATAACATGTACGGGAAACCTAGAGAACGGACATACTGTGAATACAAAAGGTTTCTAAAACTCAACGAATAGTCCCTCTCCTGGTGCTCCGTTTTGACTTTCCATCTGCTTTACTCTCAACCTCCCAACTTGGAGAGACAGCCACTTTAACCTCCTGGTTCGCACAGGTTTCCAATTTGGAAGAGGATGAAAGGGAAGAGGGAGAACCAATGAGAGAGTAGCTGTTAGGCATTTGGACGGTCACATATCACTCTAACTTCCCGGCAGGAAGAAGAATTAACCAAAGTCTCAGCCCCCCTCCGGGAACCAGCATAGGTCCAGAACCAAAATGATGGACTTGCGGTCAGCTCACCAAAAACGAGTTGAAAAATGGAGCTCAGTTGCACAGCAATTCACAAACTGGCCGAGTAATAAAGGAAATCTATCGTCCAAAAATCTGTTGAGGGAAGGCAACGAGGCGGACTTGAAAGCGAGGCAGAATAGCAGGAAACAGATTTCAAGAGGTACGTTGGAATCGCCTTTAAAGCACAGGAAGAGGGGCACAACTTCGACAATGATGCACTTGGCCAAAAAGGGCGTATGCGTTTTCTCCTGAATATATTCAGGAGAAAACGCATACGCCATTTTTGCCCAAGCAAGCAAGCGGGCAATGCAAATCTGCACTACAAAGAAGTATCACTTCCCACCGGTCAAAAGGGACATCCACAAAATGTGTAAAAACCAGAAAGGCAAGACAGGCCCTGGAGAACAGGGAGCCTTGTTATGCTGATGGGCGGGATGTAAATTGCCAACTGCCTCTCTGGAGGAGTACATTGTGTTCCCTAAAACAAGTAAAGAACAGAGCTACAGAGCCAAGGGCACTTCCAGTCTAGGGAATATACCCTGGGAAAACTGAAAATCAATAAGACAGAGCCACCCCAAAATTTAGGGCTGCACTGCTTACAAGGACCTCAACTTGGGTACACCTTAAATATCCCAGGAAATATAAAAATGGTTCAAAAAATTGTGGTACTTACGTACGATGGAATATCCCTCAGCCATGAAATCAATGTCATAAGACCAGTAGCAGCAAAATGGGTGGATTCAGGTACGATGATTCTAAGTGAAATAAGTCACAGAGAAAAAGAAACTTATCATAATATATCACTTATGAAGATCCTATAAACATGGCTACACTTGAACTGAGTTAGGAAAGAGAACAGTGTCTCACATTAAGAAAACACTCTTATGCCTGCTTAAGGGGGAAGGAGAGCTGGGGTGATGCATAAAACCAGAGTTTGATATAAGCACAGGTACCGTTCCAAAAACCAACTATGGAATAGACATGACCTACACCGTCCTCAGTGAAAGGGACTCAAAACCCCATATTTCCCGCAGAGGAATATATCTGACTAGTAAGAATCTTAAAACCTATGTATTGATATGTCTCCGTAAGGGAATCAAATGTGTCTAGACTGGTATAAACATGGCAGCGGGAATCAGCTCAAACCCACTATAAAAAGGAATTTCAAAAACAAAACAAAAAAACTGGGAAATTCTTTACAATTCCTTCAGGGTCTCTGATGAAACCTGGAATGACCATATCTACAATGACAGCTGGATGTGGCATAAGGAGGGATACTTGGGACTGAGACGATTGGTGAGATTGGGTGAGCAAATGCAGACCCTTTCAAGCACAAATGCCTGGCACCCATTCCATGGGACCCAACTCTCCAGGTTGAAGGGAATATTACTACAGCTATAACATGTACGGGAAACCTAGAGAACGGACACACTGTGAATACGAAAGGTTTCTAAAACTCAACGAATAGTCCCTCTCCCGGTGCTGCGGTTTGACTTTCCATCTGCTTTACTATCAACCTCCCAACTTGGAGAGACAGCCCCTTTAACCTCCTGGTCCTCACAGGTTGCCAATTTGGCAGAGGATGAAAGGGAAGAGGGAGAACCAATGAGAGAGTAGCTGTTAGGCATTTGGACGGGCACATATCACTCTAACTTCCCAGCAGGAAGAAGAATTAACCAAAGTCTCAGCCCCCCACAGGGAACCAGCATAGGTCCTGAACCAAAATGTTGGACTTGCGGTCAGCTCACCAAAAACGAGTTGAAAAATGGAGCTCAGGGGCACAGCAATTCACAAACTGGCTGAGTAATAAAGGACAACTATCATCCAAAAATCTGTTGAGGGAAGGCAACGAGGCGGACTTTAATGCGAGGCAGAATAGCAGGAAACAGATTTCAAGAGGTACGTTGGAATCACCTTTAAAGCACAGGAAGAGGGGCACAACTTCGACAATGATGCACTTGGCCAAAAAGGGAGTAAGAGTTTTCTCCTGAATATATTCAGGAGAAAACGCATACGCCCTTGCGGGCCAAGCAAGCAAGCGGGCAATGCAAATCTACACTACAAAGAAGTATCACTTCCCACCGGTCAAAAGGGATTTCCACAAATTATGTAAAAACAAGAAAGGCAAGACAGGCCCTGGAGAACAGGGAGCCTTGTTATGCTGATGGGCGGGATGTAAATTGCCAACTGCCTCTCTGGAGGAGTGCATTGTGTTCCCTAAAACAAGTAAACAACAGACCTAGAGAGCCAAGGGCACTTCCAGTCTAAGGAATATACCTTGGGAATACTGAAAATCAATAAGACAGAGCCACCCCAAAATTTAGGGCTGCACTGCTTACAAGGACCTCAAATTGGATACACCTTAAGTATCCCAGGAAATATAAAAATGGTTCAAAAAATTGTGGTACTTACGTACGATGGAATAGCCCTAAGCCATGAAATCAATGTCATAAGACCAGTAGCAGCAAAATGGGTTGATTCAGGTACGAAGATTCTAAGTGAAATAAGTCACACAGAAAAAGAAACTTATCATAAGATATCACTTATGAAGATCCTATAAACATGGCTACACTTGAACTGAGTTAGGAAAGAGAACAGTGTCTCATATTTAGAAAACACTCTTATGCCTGCTTAATGGGGAAGGAGAGGTGGGGTGATGCATAAAACCAGAGTTTGATATAAGCACAGGTACCGTTCCAAAAACCAACTATGGAATAGACAAGACCTATACCTTCCTCAGTGAAAGGGACTCAAAACAACATATTTCCCGCAGAGGAATATATCTGACTAGTAAGAATCTTAAAACCTATGTATTGATATGTCTCCATAAGAGAATCAAGTGTGTCTAGACTGGCATAAACATGGCAGCGAGAATCAGCTCAAACCCACTATAAAAAGGAATTTCAAAAACAAAACAAAAAAACTGGGAAATTCTTTACAATTCCTTCAGGGTCTCTGATGAAAACTGGAATGACCGTATCTACAACGACAGCTGGATATGGCATAAGGAGGGACACTTGGGACTGAGACGATTGGTGAGATTGGGTGAGGAAATGCAGACCCTTTAAAGCACAATTGCCTGGCACCCATTCCATGGGTCCCAACTCTCCAGGTTGAAGGGAATATTACTACAGTTATAACATGTACGGGAAACCTAGGGAACGGACACACTGTGAATACGAAAGGTTTCTAAAACTCAACGAATAGTCCCTCTCCTGGTGCTCCGGTTTGAGTTTTCAACTGCTTTACTATCAACCTCCCATCTTGGAGAGACAGCCCATTTAACCTCCTGGTTCACACAAGTTGCCAATTTGGCAGAGGATGAAAGGGAAGAGGGCGAACCAATGAGAGAGTAGCTGTTAGGCATTTGGACGGTCACATATCACTGTAATTTCCCGGCAGGAAGAAGAATTAACCAAAGTCTCAGCCACGCACCGGGAACCATAAAAGTCCTGAACCAAAATTTTGGACTTGCGGTCAGCTCACCAAAAACGAGTTGAAAAATGGAGCTCAGGGGCACAGCAATTCACAAACTGGTGGAGTAATAAAGGAGAACTATCGTCCAAAAATCTGTTGAGAGAAGGCAACGAGGCGGACTTGAAAGCGAGGCAGAATAGGAGGAAACATATTTCAAGAGGTACGTTGGAATCGCCTTTAAAGCACAGGAAGAGGGGCACAACTTCGACAATGATGCACTTGGCCAAAAAGGGCGTATGCGTTTTCTCCTGAATATATTCAGGAGAAAACGCATACGCCCTTTTTGGCCAAGCAAGCAAACGGGCAATGCAAATCTGCACTACAAAGAAGTATCACTTCCCACCGGTCAAAAGGGACATCCACAAAATGTGTAAAAACCAGAAAGGCAAGACAGGCTCTGGAGAACAGGGAGCCTTGTTATGCTGATGGGCGGGATGTAAATTGCCAGCTGCCTCTCTGGAGGAGTGCATTGTGTTCCCTAAAACAAGTAAAGAACAGACCTACAGAGCCAAGGGCACTTCCAGTCTAGGGAATATTCCTTGGGAAAACTGAAAATCAATGAGACAGAGCCACCCCAAAATTTAGGGCTGCACTGCTTACAAGGACCTCAACTTGGATACACCTTAAGTATCACAGGAAATATAAAAATGGTTCAAAAAATTGTGGTACTTTCATACGATGGAATATCCCTCAGCCATGAAATCAATGTCATAAGACAAGTAGCATCAAAATGTGTGGATTCAGGTGCGATGATTCTAAGTGAAATAAGTCACACAGAAAAAGAAACTTATCATAAGATATCACTTATGAAGATCCTGTACACATGGCAACACTTGAACTGAGTTAGGAAAGAGAACAGTGTCTCACATTTAGAAAACACTCTTATGCCTGCTTAAGGGGGAAGGAGAGGTGGGGTGATGCATAAAACCAGAGTTTGATATAAGCACAGGTACCGTTCCAAAAACCAACTATGGAATAGACAAGACCTACACCTTCCTCAGTGAAAGGGACTCAAAACCCTATATTTCCCACAGAGGAATATATCTGACTAGTAAGAATCTTAAAATCTATGTATTGATATGTCTCCATAAGGGAATCAAGTGTGTCTAGACTGGCATAAACATGGCAGCCAGAATCAGCTCAAACCAGTATAAAAAGGAATTTCAAAAACAAAACAAAAATCTGGGAAATTCTTTACAATTCCTTCAGTGTCTCTGATGAAACCTGGAATGACCCTATGTACAACGAAAGCTGGATGTGGCATAAGCCTGGACACTTGGGACTTAGAGAATTGGTGAGATTGGGTGAGCAAATGCAGACCCATTAAATCACAAATGCCTGGCACCCATTCCATGCGTCCCACTCTCCAGGTTGAAGGGAATATTACTACAGTTATAACATGTACGGGAAACCTAGAGAGCGGACATACTGTGAATACGAAAGGTTTCTAAAACTCAACGAATAGTCCCTCTCCTGGTGCTCTGGTTTGACTTTCCATCTGCTTTACTCTCAACCTCCCAACTTGGAGAGACAGCCACTTTAACCTCCTGGTTCGCACAGGTTTCCAATTTGGCAGAGGATGCAAGGGAAGAGGGAGAACCAATGAGAGAGTAGCTGTTAGGCATTTGGACGGTCACATATCACTCTAACTTCCCGGCAGGAAGAAGAATTAACCAAAGTCTCAGACCCCTCCGGGAACCAGCATAGGTCCTGAACCAAAATGTTGGACTTGCGGTCAGCTCACCCAAAACGAGTTGAAAAATGGAGCTCAGGGGCACAGCAATTCACAAACTGGTCGAGTAATAAAGGAAAACTATCGTCCAAAAATCTGTTGAGGGAAGGCAACGAGGCGGACTTGAAAGCAAGGCAGAATATCAGGAAACAGATCTGAAGAGGTACGTTGGAATCGCCTTTAAAGCAGAGGAAGAGGGGCACAACTTCGACAATGATGCACTTGGCCAAAAAGGGTGTATGCATTTTCTACTGAATATATTCAGAAGAAAACGCATACGCCCTTTTTGGCCAAGCAAGCAAGCGGGCAATGCAAATCTGCACTACAAAGAAGTATCACTTCCCACCGGTCAAAAGGGACATCCACAAATGTGTAAAAACCAGAAAGGCAAGACAGGCCCTGGAGAACAGGGAGCCTTGTTATGCTGATGGGCGGGATGTAAATTGCCAACTGCCTCTCTGGAGGAGTGCATTGTGTACCCTAAAACAAGTAAACAACAGACCTAGAGAGCCAAGGGCACTTCCAGTCTAAGGAATATACCTTGGGAATACTGAAAATCAATAAGACAGAGCCACCCCAAAATTTAGGGCTGCACTGCTTACAAGGACCTCAACTTGGATACACCTTAAGTATCCCAGGAAATATAAAAATGGTGCAAAAAATTGTGGTACTTACGTACGATGGAATATCCCTCAGCCATGAAATCAATGTCCTAAGACCAGTAGCGGCAAAATGGGTGGATTCAGGTACGATGATTCTAAGTGAAATAAGTCACACAGAAAAAGAAACTTATCATAAGATATCACTTATGAAGATCCTATAAACATGGCTACACTTGAACTGAGTTAGGAAAGAGAACAGTGTCTCACATTTAGAAAACACTCTTATGCCTGCTTAAGGGGGAAGGAGAGGTGGGGTGATGCATAAAACCAGAGTTTGATATAAGCACAAGTACCGTTCCAAAAACCAACTATGGAAAAGACAAGACCTACACCTTCCTCAGTGAAAGGGACTCAAAACCCCATATTTCCCGCAGAGGAATATATCTGACTAGTAAGAATCTTAAAACCTATGTATTGATATGTCTCCGTAAGGGAATCAAGTGTGTCCAGACTGGCATAAACATGGCAGTGAGAATCAGCTCAAACCCACTATAAAAAGGAATTTCAAAAACAAAACAAAAAAACTGGGAAAATCTTTACAATTCCTTCAGGGTCTCTGATGAAACCTGGAATGACCCTACCTACAACGACAGCTGGATGTGGCATAAGGCTGGACACTTGGGACTGAGAGGATTGGTGAGATTGGGTGAGCAAATGCAGACCCTTTAAAGCACAAATGCCTGGCACCCATTCCTTGGGTCGCAACTCTGCAGGTTAAAGGGAATATTCCTACAGCTATAACATGTACGGGAAACCTAGAGAACGGACACACTGTGAATACGAAAGGTTTCTAAAACTCAACGAATAGTCCCTCTCCTGGTGCTCGGTTTTGACTTTCCATCTGCTTTACTATCAACCTCCCAACTTGGAGAGACAGCCCCTTTAACCTCCTGGTTCACACAGTAGCCAATTTGGCAGAGGATGAAAGGGAAGAGGGAGAACCAATGAGAGAGTAGCTGTTAGGCATTTGGACGGGCACATATCACTGTAATTTCCCGGCAGGAAGAAGAATTAACCAAAGTCTCAGCAACCCACCGGGTACCAGTATAGGTCCTGAAGCAAAATTTTGGACTTGCGGTCAGCTCACCAAAAACGAGTTGAAAAATGGAGCTCAGGGGCACAGCAACTCACAAACTGGCCGAGTAATAAAGGACAACTATCGTCCAAAAATCTGTTGAGGGAAGGCAACGAGGCGGACTTGAAAGCGAGGCAGAAGAGCAGGAAACAGATTTCAAGACGTACATTGGAATCGCCTTTAAAGCACAGGAAGAGGGGCACAACTTCGACAATGATGCACTTGGCCAAAAAGGGCGTATGAGTTTTCTCCTGAATATATTCAGGAGAAAACAAATACGCCATTTTGGCTAAGCAAGCAAGCGGGCAATGCAAATCTGCACTACAAAGAAGTATCACTTCCCACCGGTCAAAAGGGACATCCACAAAATGTGTAAAAACCAGAAAGGCAAGACAGGCCCTGGAGAACAGGGAGCCTTGTTATGCTGATGGGCGGGATGTAAATTGCCAACTGCCTCTCCGGAGGAGTGCATTGTATTCCCTAAAACAAGTAAAGAACAGAGCTACAGAGCCAAGGGCACTTCCAGTCTAGGGAATATACCTTGGGAAAGCTGAAAATCAATAAGACAGAGCCACCCCAAAATTTATGGCTGCACTGCTTACAAGGACATCAACTTGGGTACACCTTAAATATCCCAGGAAATATAAAAATGGTTCAAAAAATTGTGGTACTTACGTACGATGGAATAGCCCTAAGCCATGAAATCAATGTCATAAGACCAGTAGCAGCAAAATGGGTGGATTCAGGTACGATGATTCTAAGTGAAATAAGTCACACAGAAAAAGAAACTTATCATAAGATATCACTTATGAAGATCCTGTAAACATGGCTACACTTGAACTGAGTTAGGAAAGAGAACAGTGTCTCACATTTAGAAAACACTCTTATGCCTGCTTAAGGGGGAAGGAGAGGTGGGGTGATGCATAAAACCAGAGTTTGATATAAGCACAGGTACCGTTCCAAAAACCAACTATGGAATAGACAAGACCTACACCTTCCTCAGTGAAAGGGAAACAAAACCCCATATTTCCCGCAGAGCAATATATCTGACTAGTAAGAATCTTAAAACCTATGTATTGATATGTCTCCGTAAGGGAATTAAGTGTGTCTAGACTGGCATAAACATGGCAGCGAGAATCAGCTCAAACCCACTGTAAAAAGGAATTTCAAAAACAAAACAAAAAAACTGGGAAATTCTTTACAATTCCTTCAGGGTCTCTGATGAAACCTGGAATGACCCTATCTACAACGACAGCTGGATGTGGCATAAGGCTGGACACTTGGGACTGAGAGGATTGGTGAGAGTGGGTGAGCAAATGCAGACCCTTTAAAGCAATAATGCATAGCACCCATTCCATGGGTCCCAACTCTCCAGGTTGAAGGGAATATTACTACAGCTATAACATGTACTGGAAACCTAGAGAACGGACATACTGTGAAGACGAAAGGTTTCAAAAACTCAACGAATTGTCCCTCTCCTGGTGCTCCCGTTTGACTTTCCATCTGCTTTACTATCAACCTCCCAACTTGGAGAGACAGCCCCTTTAACCTCCTGGTTCGCACAGGTTGCCAATTTGGCAGAGGATGAAAGGGAAGAGGGAGAACCAATGAGAGAGTAGCTGTTAGGCATTTGGACGGGCACATATCACTCTAACTTCCCGGCAGGAAGAAGAATTAACCAAAGTCTCAGCCCCCCACAATGAACCAGCATAGGTCCTGAACCAAAATTTTGGACTTGCGGTCAGCTCACAAAAAACGAATTGAAAAATGGAGCTCAGGGGCACAGCAATTCACAAACTGGCCGAGAAATAAAGACAACTATCGTCCAAAAATCTTTTGAGGGAAGGCAACGAGGCGGACTTGAAAGCGAGGCAGAATAGCAGGAAACAGATTTCAAGAGGTACATTGGAATCGGCTTTAAAGCACAGGAAGAGGGGCACAACTTCGACAATGATGCACTTGGCTAAAAAGGGCGTATGCATTTTCTCCTTAATATATTCAGGAGAAAACGCATACGCCCTTTTTGGCCAAGCAAGCAAGCGGGCAATGCAAATCTGCACTACAAAGAAGTATCACTTCCCACCGGTCAAAAGGGATATCCACAAAATGTGTAAAAACCAGAAAGGCAAGACAGGCCCTGGAGAACAGGGAGCCTTGTTATGCTGATGGGCGGCATGTAAATTGCCAACTGCCTCTCCGGAGGAGTGCATTGTGTTCCCTAAATCAAGTAAACAACAGAGCAACAGAGCCAAGGGCACTTCCAGTCTAGGGAATATACCTTGGGAAAACTGAAAATCAATAAGACAGAGCCACCCCAAAATTTAGGGTTGCACTGTTTACAAGGACCTCAACTTGGGTACACCCTAAATATCCCAGGAAATATAAAAATGGTTCAAAAATTGTGGTACTTATGTACGATGGAATATCCCTCAGCCATGAAATCAATGTCATAAGACCAGTAGCAGCAAAATGGGTGGATTCAGGTACGATGATTCTAAGTGAAATAAGTCACACAGAAAAAGAAACTTATCATAAGATATCACTTATGAAGATCCTGTAAACATGGCTACACTTGAACTGAGTTAGGAAAGAGAACAGTGTCTCACATTTAGAAAACACTCTTATGCCTGCTTAAGGGGGAAGGAGAGGTGGGGTGATGCATAAAACCAGAGTTTGATATAAGCACAGGTACCGTTCCAAAAACCAACTATGGAATAGACAAGACCTACACCTTCCTCAGTGAAAGGGACTCAAAACCCCATATTTCCCGCAGAGGAATATATCTGACTAGTAAGAATCTTAAAACCTATGTATTGATATGTCTCCGTAAGGGAATCAAGTGTGTCTAGACTGGCATAAACATGGCAGCGAGAATCAGCTCAAACCCACTATAAAAAGGAATTTCAAAAACAAAACAAAAAAACTGGGAAATTCTTTACAATTCCTTCAGAGTCTCTGATGAAACCTGGAATGATCCTATCTACAAGGACAGCTGGATGTGGCATAAGGCTGGACACTTGGGACTGAGACGATTGGTGAGATTGGGTGAGCAAATGCAGACCCATTAAATAACAAATGCCTGTCACCCATTCCATGGGTCCCAACTCTCCAGGTTGAAGGGAATATTACTACAGTTATAACATGTACGGGAAACCTAGAGAACGGACATACTGTGAATACAAAAGGTTTCTAAAACTCAACGAATAGTCCCTCTCCTGGTGCTCCGTTTTGACTTTCCATCTGCTTTACTCTCAACCTCCCAACTTGGAGAGACAGCCACTTTAACCTCCTGGTTCGCACAGGTTTCCAATTTGGAAGAGGATGAAAGGGAAGAGGGAGAACCAATGAGAGAGTAGCTGTTAGGCATTTGGACGGTCACATATCACTCTAACTTCCCGGCAGGAAGAAGAATTAACCAAAGTCTCAGCCCCCCTCCGGGAACCAGCATAGGTCCAGAACCAAAATGATGGACTTGCGGTCAGCTCACCAAAAACGAGTTGAAAAATGGAGCTCAGTTGCACAGCAATTCACAAACTGGCCGAGTAATAAAGGAAAACTATCGTCCAAAAATCTGTTGAGGGAAGGCAACGAGGCGGACTTGAAAGCGAGGCAGAATAGCAGGAAACAGATTTCAAGAGGTACGTTGGAATCGCCTTTAAAGCACAGGAAGAGGGGCACAACTTCGACAATGATGCACTTGGCCAAAAAGGGCGTATGCGTTTTCTCCTGAATGTATTCAGGAGAAAACGCATACGCCATTTTTGCCCAAGCAAGCAAGCGGGCAATGCAAATCTGCACTACAAAGAAGTATCACTTCCCACCGGTCAAAAGGGACATCCACAAAATGTGTAAAAACCAGAAAGGCAAGACAGGCCCTGGAGAACAGGGAGCCTTGTTATGCTGATGGGCGGGATGTAAATTGCCAACTGCCTCTCTGGAGGAGTACATTGTGTTCCCTAAAACAAGTAAAGAACAGAGCTACAGAGCCAAGGGCACTTCCAGTCTAGGGAATATACCCTGGGAAAACTGAAAATCAATAAGACAGAGCCACCCCAAAATTTAGGGCTGCACTGCTTACAAGGACCTCAACTTGGGTACACCTTAAATATACCAGGAAATATAAAAATGGTTCAAAAAATTGTGGTACTTACGTACGATGGAATATCCCTCAGCCATGAAATCAATGTCATAAGACCAGTAGCAGCAAAATGGGTGGATTCAGGTACGATGATTCTAAGTGAAATAAGTCACACAGAAAAAGAAACTTATCATAATATATCACTTATGAAGATCCTATAAACATGGCTACACTTGAACTGAGTTAGGAAAGAGAACAGTGTCTCACATTAAGAAAACACTCTTATGCCTGCTTAAGGGGGAAGGAGAGCTGGGGTGATGCATAAAACCAGAGTTTGATATAAGCACAGGTACCGTTCCAAAAACCAACTATGGAATAGACATGACCTACACCGTCCTCAGTGAAAGGGACTCAAAACCCCATATTTCCCGCAGAGGAATATATCTGACTAGTAAGAATCTTAAAACCTATGTATTGATATGTCTCCGTAAGGGAATCAAATGTGTCTAGACTGGTATAAACATGGCAGCGGGAATCAGCTCAAACCCACTATAAAAAGGAATTTCAAAAACAAAACAAAAAAACTGGGAAATTCTTTACAATTCCTTCAGGGTCTCTGATGAAACCTGGAATGACCATATCTACAATGACAGCTGGATGTGGCATAAGGAGGGATACTTGGGACTGAGACGATTGGTGAGATTGGGTGAGCAAATGCAGACCCTTTCAAGCACAAATGCCTGGCACCCATTCCATGGGACCCAACTCTCCAGGTTGAAGGGAATATTACTACAGCTATAACATGTACGGGAAACCTAGAGAACGGACACACTGTGAATACGAAAGTTTTCTAAAACTCAACGAATAGTCCCTCTCCCGGTGCTGCGGTTTGACTTTCCATCTGCTTTACTATCAACCTCCCAACTTGGAGAGACAGCCCCTTTAACCTCCTGGTCCTCACAGGTTGCCAATTTGGCAGAGGATGAAAGGGAAGAGGGAGAACCAATGAGAGAGTAGCTGTTAGGCATTTGGACGGGCACATATCACGCTAACTTCCCAGCAGGAAGAAGAATTAACCAAAGTCTCAGCCCCCCACCGGGAACCAGCATAGGACCTGAACCAAAATGTTGGACTTGCGGTCAGCTCACCAAAAACGAGTTGAAAAATGGAGCTCAGGGGCACAGCAATTCACAAACTGGCTGAGTAATAAAGGACAACTATCATCCAAAAATCTGTTGAGGGAAGGCAACGAGGCGGACTTTAATGCGAGGCAGAATAGCAGGAAACAGATTTCAAGAGGTACGTTGGAATCACCTTTAAAGCACAGGAAGAGGGGCACAACTTCGACAATGATGCACTTGGCCAAAAAGGGAGTAAGAGTTTTCTCCTGAATATATTCAGGAGAAAACGCATACGCCCTTGCGGGCCAAGCAAGCAAGCGGGCAATGCAAATCTACACTACAAAGAAGTATCACTTCCCACCGGTCAAAAGGGATTTCCACAAATTATGTAAAAACAAGAAAGGCAAGACAGGCCCTGGAGAACAGGGAGCCTTGTTATGCTGATGGGCGGGATGTAAATTGCCAACTGCCTCTCTGGAGGAGTGCATTGTGTTCCCTAAAACAAGTAAACAACAGACCTAGAGAGCCAAGGGCACTTCCAGTCTAAGGAATATACCTTGGGAATACTGAAAATCAATAAGACAGAGCCACCCCAAAATTTAGGGCTGCACTGCTTACAAGGACCTCAAATTGGATACACCTCAAGTATCCCAGGAAATATAAAAATGGTTCAAAAAATTGTGGTACTTACGTACGATGGAATATCCCTCAGGCATGAAATCAATGTCATAAGACCAGTAGCAGCAAAATGGGTTGATTCAGGTACGAAGATTCTAAGTGAAATAAGTCACACAGAAAAAGAAACTTATCATAAGATATCACTTATGAAGATCCTATAAACATGGCTACACTTGAACTGAGTTAGGAAAGAGAACAGTGTCTCATATTTAGAAAACACTCTTATGCCTGCTTAATGGGGAAGGAGAGGTGGGGTGATGCATAAAACCAGAGTTTGATATAAGCACAGGTACCGTTCCAAAAACCAACTATGGAATAGACAAGACCTATACCTTCCTCAGTGAAAGGGACTCAAAACAACATATTTCCCGCAGAGGAATATATCTGACTAGTAAGAATCTTAAAACCTATGTATTGATATGTCTCCATAAGAGAATCAAGTGTGTCTAGACTGGCATAAACATGGCAGCGAGAATCAGCTCAAACCCACTATAAAAAGGAATTTCAAAAACAAAACAAAAAAACTGGGAAATTCTTTACAATTCCTTCAGGGTCTCTGATGAAAACTGGAATGACCGTATCTACAACGACAGCTGGATATGGCATAAGGAGGGACACTTGGGACTGAGACGATTGGTGAGATTGGGTGAGGAAATGCAGACCCTTTAAAGCACAATTGCCTGGCACCCATTCCATGGGTCCCAACTCTCCAGGTTGAAGGGAATATTACTACAGTTATAACATGTACGGGAAACCTAGGGAACGGACACACTGTGAATACGAAAGGTTTCTAAAACTCAACGAATAGTCCCTCTCCTGGTGCTCCGGTTTGAGTTTTCAACTGCTTTACTATCAACCTCCCATCTTGGAGAGACAGCCCATTTAACCTCCTGGTTCACACAAGTTGCCAATTTGGCAGAGGATGAAAGGGAAGAGGGAGAACCAATGAGAGAGTAGCTGTTAGGCATTTGGACGGGCACATATCACTGTAATTTCCCGGCAGGAAGAAGAATTAACCAAAGTCTCAGCCACACACCGGGAACCATAAAAGTCCTGAACCAAAATTTTGGACTTGCGGTCAGCTCACCAAAAACGAGTTGAAAAATGGAGCTCAGGGGCACAGCAATTCACAAACTGGTGGAGTAATAAAGGAGAACTATCGTCCAAAAATCTGTTGAGAGAAGGCAACGAGGCGGACTTGAAAGCGAGGCAGAATAGGAGGAAACATATTTCAAGAGGTACGTTGGAATTGCCTTTAAAGCACAGGAAGAGGGGCACAACTTCGACAATGATGCACTTGGCCAAAAAGGGTGTATGCGTTTTCTCCTGAATATATTCAGGAGAAAACGCATACGCCCTTTTTGGCCAAGCAAGCAAACGGGCAATGCAAATCTGCACTACAAAGAAGTATCACTTCCCACCGGTCAAAAGGGACATCCACAAAATGTGTAAAAACCAGAAAGGCAAGACAGGCTCTGGAGAACAGGGAGCCTTGTTATGCTGATGGGCGGGATGTAAATTGCCAGCTGCCTCTCTGGAGGAGTGCATTGTGTTCCCTAAAACAAGTAAAGAACAGACCTACAGAGCCAAGGGCACTTCCAGTCTAGGGAATATTCCTTGGGAAAACTGAAAATCAATGAGACAGAGCCACCCCAAAATTTAGGGCTGCACTGCTTACAAGGACCTCAACTTGGATACACCTTAAGTATCACAGGAAATATAAAAATGGTTCAAAAAATTGTGGTACTTTCATACGATGGAATATCCCTCAGCCATGAAATCAATGTCATAAGACAAGTAGCATCAAAATGTGTGGATTCAGGTGCGATGATTCTAAGTGAAATAAGTCACACAGAAAAAGAAACTTATCATAAGATATCACTTATGAAGATCCTGTACACATGGCAACACTTGAACTGAGTTAGGAAAGAGAACAGTGTCTCACATTTAGAAAACACTCTTATGCCTGCTTAAGGGGGAAGGAGAGGTGGGGTGATGCATAAAACCAGAGTTTGATATAAGCACAGGTACCGTTCCAAAAACCAACTATGGAATAGACAAGACCTACACCTTCCTCAGTGAAAGGGACTCAAAACCCTATATTTCCCACAGAGGAATATATCTGACTAGTAAGAATCTTAAAATCTGTGTATTGATATGTCTCCATAAGGGAATCAAGTGTGTCTAGACTGGCATAAACATGGCAGCCAGAATCAGCTCAAACCAGTATAAAAAGGAATTTCAAAAACAAAACAAAAATCTGGGAAATTCTTTACAATTCCTTCAGGGTCTCTGATGAAACCTGGAATGACCCTATGTACAACGAAAGCTGGATGTGGCATAAGCCTGGACACTTGGGACTTAGAGAATTGGTGAGATTGGGTGAGCAAATGCAGACCCTTTAAAGCACAAATGCCTGGCACCCATTCCATGGGTCCCAAATCTCCAGGTTAAAGGGAATATTACTACAGCTATAACATGTACGGGAAACCTAGAGAACAGACACACTGTGAATACGAAAGGTTTCTAAAACTCAACGAATAGTCCCTCTCCTGGTGCTCCGTTTTGACTTTCCATCTGCTTTACTCTCAAACTCCCAACTTGGAGAGACATCCCCTTTAACCTCCTGGTTCACACAGGTTGCCAATTTGGCAGAGGATGAAAGGGAAGAGGAAGAACCAATGAGAGAATAGTTGTTAGGCATTTGGACGGGCACATATTACTCTAATTTCCTGGCAGGAAGAAGAATTAAGCAAAGTCTCAGCCACTGACCGGGAACCAGTATAACTCCTGAACCAAAATTGTGGAATGCGGTCAGCTCACAAAAAAACGAGTTGAAAAATTGAGCTCAGGGGCACAGCAATTCACAAACTGGCCGAGTAATAAAGGACAACTATCGTCCAAAAATCTGTTGAGGGAAGGCAACGAGGCGGACTTGAAAGCGCGGCAGAATAGCAGGAAACAGATTTCAAGAGGTACGTTGGAATCGCCTTTTAAGCACTGGAAGAGAGGCACAACTTCGACAATGATGCACTTGGCCAAAAAGGGCGTATGCGTTTTCTCCTGAATATATTCAGGAGAAAACACATACGCCCTTTTTGGCCAAGCAAGCAAGCGGGCAATGCAAATCTGCACTACAAAGAAGTATCACTTCCCACCGGTCAAAAGGGACATCCACAAAATGTGTAAAAACCAGAAAGGCAAGACAGGCCCTGGAGAACAGGGAGCCTTGTTATGCTGATGGGGGTGATGTAACTTGCCAACTGCCTCTCTGTAGGAGTGCATTGTGTTCCCTAAAACAAGTAAAGAACAGAGCTACAGAGCCAAGGGCACTTCCAGTCTAGGGAATAAACCTTGGGAAAACTGAAAATCATTAATAGAGAGCCACCCAAAAATTTAGGGCTGCACTGCTTACAAGGACCTCAACTTGGGTACACCTTAAATATCCGAGGAAATATAAAAATGGTTCAAAAAATTGTGGTACTTACGTACGATGGAATATCCCTCAGACATGAAATCAATGTCATAAGACCAGTAGCAGCAAAATGGGTGGATTCAGGTACGATGATTCTAAGTGAAATAAGTCACACAGAAAAAGAAACTTATCATAAGATATCACTTATGAAGATCCTGTAAACATGGCTACACTTGAACTGAGTTAGGAAAGAGACCAGTGTCTCACATTTAGAAAACACTCTTATGCCTGCTTAAGGGGGAAGGAGAGGTGGGGTGATGCATAAAACCAGAGTTTGACATAAGCACAGGTACCTTTCCAAAAACCAACTATGGAATAGACAAGACCTACACCTTCCTCAGTGAAAGGGACTCAAAACCCCATATTTCCCGCAGAGGAATATATCTGACTAGTAAGAATCTTAAAACCTATGTATTGATATGTCTCCGTAAGGGAATCAAGTGTGTCTAGACTGGCATAAACATGGCAGCCAGAATCAGCTCAAACCCACTATAAAAAGGAATTTCAAAAACAAAACAAAAAAACTGGGACATACTTTACAGTTCCTTCAGGGTCTCTGATGAAACCTGGAATGACCCTATCTACAACGACAGCTGGATTTGGCATAAGGCTGGACACTTGGGACTGAGAGGATTGGTGAGATTGGGTGAGCAAATGCAGACCCTTTAAATCACAAATGCCTGGCACCCATTCCATGGGTCGCAACTCTGCAGGTTAAAGGGAATATTCCTACAGCTATATCATGTACGGGAAACCTAGAGAACGGACACACTGTGAATATGAAAGGTTTCTAAAACTCAACGAATAGTCCCTCTCCTGGTGCTCGGGTTTGACTTTCCATCTGCTTTACTATCAACCTCCCAACTTGGAGAGACAGCCCCTTTAACCTCCTGGTTCACACAGGTTGCCAATTTGGCAGAGGATGAAAGGGAAGAGGGAGAACCAATGAGAGAGTAGCTGTTAGGCATTTGGACGGGCACATATCACTGTAATTTCCCGGCAGGAAGAAGAATTAACCAAATTCTCAACCCCCCACCGGGAACCAGTATAGGTCCTGAACCAAAATTTTGGACTTGCGGTCAGCTCACAAAAAACGAGTTGAAAAATGGAGCTCAGGGGCACAGCAATTCACAAACTGCCCAAGAAATAAAGGACAACTATCGTCAAAAAATCTGTTGACGGAAGGCAACGAGGCGGACTTGAAAGCGAGGCAGAATAGCAGGAAAGAGATTTCAAGAGGTACGTTGGAATCGCCTTTTAAGCACTGGAAGAGAGGCACAACTTCAACAATGATGCACTTGGCCAAAAAGGGCGTATGTGTTTTCTCCTGAATATATTCAGGAGGAAACGCATACGCCCTTTTGGCCAAGCAAACAAGCGGGCAATGCAAAACTGCCCTACAAAGAAGTATCACTTCCCACCGGTCAAAAGGGACATCCACAAAATGTGTAAAAACCAGAAAGGCAAGACAGGTCCTGGAGAACAGGGAGCCTTGTTATGCTGATGGGCGGGATGTAAATTGCCAACTGCCTCTCTGGAGGAGTGCATTGTGTTCCCTAAATGAAGTAAAGAACAGAGCTACAGAGCCAAGGGCTCTTCCAGTCTAGGGAATATACCTTGGGAAAATTGAAAATCAATAAGGCAGAGCCACCCCAAAATTTAGGGCTGCACTGCTTACAAGGACCTCAACTTGGGTACACCTTAAATATCCCAGGAAATATAAAAATGGTTCAAAAAATTGTGGTACTTACGTACTATGGAATATCCCTCAGCCATGAAATCAATGTCATAAGACCAGTAGCAGCAAAATGGTTGGATTCAGGTACGATGATTCTAAGTGAAATAAATCACACAGAAAAAGAAACTTATCATAAGATATCACTTATGAAGATCCTGTAAACATGGCTACTCTTGAACTGAGTTAGGAAAGAGAACAGTGTCTCACATTTAGAAAACACTCTTATGCCTGCTTAAGGGGGAAGGAGAGGTGGGGTGATGCATAAAACCAGAGTTTGATATAAGCACAGGTACCGTTCCAAAAACCAACGATGGAATAGACAAGACCTACACCTTCCTCAGTGAAAGGGACTCAAAACCCCATATTTCCCGCAGAGGAATATATCTGACTAGTAAGAATCTTAAAACCTATGTATTGATATGTCTCTGTAAGGGAATCAAGTGTGTCTAGACTGGCATAAACATGGCAGCAAGAATCAGCTCAAACCCACTATAAAAAGGAATTTCAAAAACAAAACAAAAAATTGGGAAATTCTTAACAATTCCTTCAGGGTCTCTGATGCAACCTGGAAAGACCCTATCTACAACGACAGCTGGATGTGGCATAAGGCTGGACACTTGGGACTGAGACGATTGGAGAGATTGGGTGAGCAAATGCAGACCCTTTAAAGCACAAATGCCTGGCACCCATTCCATGGGTCCCAACTCTCCAGGTTTAAAGGAATATTACTACAGCTATAACATGTACGGGAAACCTAGAGAACGGACACACTGTGAATACGAAACGTTTCTAAAACTCAACGAATAGTCCCTCTCCTGGTGCTCCGGTTTGATTTTCCATCTGCTTTACTATCAACCTCCCAACTTGGAGAGACAGCCCCTTTAACCTCCTGGTTTGCACAGGTTTCCAATTTGGCAGAGGATGCAAGGAAATAGGGAGAACCAATGAGAGAGTAGCTGTTAGCCATTTGGACGGGCACATATCACCCTAACTTCCCGGCAGGAAGAAGAATTAACCAAAGTCTCAGCACCCCACCGGGAATAGCATAGGTCCTGAACCAAAATGTTGGACTTGCGGTCAGCTCACCAAAAACGAGTTGAAAAATGGAGCTCAGGGGCACAGCAATTCACAAACTGGCCGAGTAATAAAGGACAACTATCGTCCAAAAATCTGTTGAGGGAAGTCAACGAGGCGGACTTGAAAGCGAGGCAGAATAGCAGGAAACAGATTTCAAGAGGTACGTTGGAATCACCTTTCAAGCACAGGAAGAGGGGCACAACTTCGACAATGATGCACTTGGCCAAAAAGGGCGTATGCGTTTTCTCCTGAGAAAACGCATACGCCCTTTTTGGCCAAGCAAGCAAGCGGGCAATGCAAATCTGCACTACAAAGAACTATCACTTTCCACCGGTCAAAAGGGACATCCACAAAATGTGTAAAAACCAGAAAGGCAAGACAGGCCCTGGAGAACAGGGAGCCTTGTTATGCTGATGGGCGGGATGTAAATTGCCAACTGCCTCTCTGGGGGAGTGCATTGTGTTCCCTAAAACAAGTAAAGAACAGAGCTACAGAGCCAAGGGCACTTCCGGTCTAGGGAATATTCCTTGGGAAAACTGAAAATCAATAAGACAGAGCCACCCCAATATTCAGGGCTGCACTGCTTACAAGGACCTCAACTTGGGTATACCTTAAATATCCCAGGAAATATAAAAATGGTTCAAAAAATTGTGGTACTTACGTATGATGGAATATCCCTCAGCCATGAAATCAATGTCATAAGACCAGTAGCAGCAAAATGGGTGGATTCAGGTACGATGATTCTAAGTGAAATAAGTCACACAGAAAAAGAAACTTATCATAAGATATCACTTATGAAGATCCTGTAAACCTGGCTACCCTTGAACTGAGTTAGGAGAGAGAACATTGTCTCACATTTAGAAAACACTCTTATGCCTGCTTAAGGGTGAAGGAGAGGTGGGGTGAAGCAAAAAAACAGAGTTTGATATAAGCACAGGTACCGTTACAAAAACCAAGTATGGAATAGACAAGACCTACACCTTCCTCAGTGAAAGGGACTCAAAACCCCTTATTTCCCGAAGAGGAATATATCTGACCAGTAAGAATCTTAAAACCTATGTATGGATATGTCTCCGTAAGGGAATCAAGTGTGTCTAGACTGGCATAAACATGGCAGCGAGAATTAGCTCAAACCCACTATAAAAAGGAATTTCAAAAACAAAACAAAAAACTGGGAAATTCTTTTCAATTCCTTCAGGGTCTCTGATGAAACGTGGAATGACCCTATATACAATGACAGCTGGATTTTGCATAAGGTGGGACACTTGGGACTGAGACGATTGGTGAGATTGGGTGAGCAAATGCAGACCCTTTAAAGCACAAATGGCTGGCACCCATTCCATGGGTCCCAACTCTCCAGGTTGAAGGGAATATTACTACAGCTATAACATATACGGGAAACCTAGGGAACGGAACCACTGTGAGTACGAAAGGTTTCTTAAACTCAGCGAATAGTCCCTCTCCTGGTGCTCCGGTTTGACTTTCCATCTGGTTTACTGTCAGTCTCCCAAGTTGCAGAGACAGCCCCTTTAACCTCCTGGTTCGCACAGGTTTCCAATTTGGCAGAGGATGAAAGGGAAGAGTGAGAACCAATGAGAGAGTAGCTGTTAGGCATTTGGACGGGCACATATCACTCTAACTTCCCGGCAGGAAGAAGAAGTAACCAAAGTCTCAGCCACCCACCGGGAACCAGCATAGGTCCTGAACCAAAATTTTGGACTTGCGGTCAGCTCACCAAAAACGAGTTGAAAAATGGAGCTCAGGGGCACAGCAATTCACAAACTGGCCAAGTAATAAAGGACAACTATCGTCCAAAAATCTGTTGAGGGAAGGCAACGAGGCAGACTTGAAAGCGAGACAGAATAGCAGGAAACAGATTTCAAGAGGCACGTTGGAATCGCCTTTAAAGCACAGGAAGTGGGGCACAACTTCGACAATGATGCACTTGGCCAAAAAGGGCGTATGTGTTTTCTCCTGAATATATTCAGGAGGAAACGCATACGCCCTTTTGGCCAAGCAAACAAGCGGGCAATGCAAATCTGCACTACAAAGAAGTATCACTTCTCACCGGTCAAAAGGGACATCCACAAAATGTGTAAAAACCAGAAAGGCAAGACATGCCCTGGAGAACAGGGAGCCTTGTTATGCAGATGGGCAGGATGTAAATTGCCAACTGCCTCTCTGAAGGAGTGCATTGTGTTCCCTAAATGAAGTAAATAACAGAGCTACAGAGCCAAGGGCTCTTCCTGTCTAGGGAATATACCTTGGGAAAATTGAAAATCAATAAGGCAGAGCCACCCCAAAATTTAGGGCTGCACTGCTTACAAGGACCTCAACTTGGGTACACCTTAAATATCCCAGGAAATATAAAAATGGTTCAAAAAATTGTGGTACTTACGTACGATGGAATATCCCTCAGCCATGAAATCAATGTCATAAGACCAGTAGCAGCAAAATGGGTGGATTCAGGTACGATGATTCTAAGTGAAATAAATCACACAGAAAAAGAAACTTATCATAAGATATCACATATGAATATCCTGTAAACCTGGCTACACTTGAACTGAGTTAGGAAAGAGAACAGTGTCTCACATTTAGAAAACACTCTTATGCCTGCTTAAGGGGGAAGGAGAGGTGGGGTGATGCATAAAACCAGAGTTTGATATAAGCACAGGTACCGTTCCAAAAACAAACCATGGAATAGACAAGACCTACACCTTCCTCAGTGAAAGGGACTCAAAACACCATATTTCCCGCAGAGGAATATATCTGACTAGTAAGAATCTTAAAACCTATGTATTGATATGTCTCCGTAAAGGAATCAAGTGTGTCTAGACTGGCATAAACATGGCAGCAAGAATCAGCTCAAACCCACCATAAAAAGGAATTTCAAAAACAAAACAAAAAAACTGGGAAATTCTTTACAATTCCTTCAGGGTCTATGATGAAACCTGGAATGACCCTATCTACAACGACAGCTGGATGTGGCATAAGGAGGGACACTTGGGACTGAGACGATTGGAGAGATTGGGTGAGCAAATGCAGACCCTTTAAAGCACAAATGCCTGGCACCCATTCCATGGGTCCCAACTCTCCAGGTTTAAAGGAATATTACTACAGCTATAACATGTACAGAAAACCTAGAGAACGGACGCACTGTGAATACGAAAGGTTTCTAAAACTCAACGAATACTCCCTCTCCTGGTGCTCCGGTTTGATTTTCCATCTGCTTTACTATCAACCTCCCAACTTGGAGAGACAGCCCCTTTAACCTCCTGGTTTGCACAGGTTTCCAATTTGGGAGAGGATGAAAGGAAATAGGGAGAACCAATGAGAGAGTAGCTGTTAGGCATTTGGACGGGCACATATCACCCTAACTTCCCGGCAGGAAGAAGAATTAACCAAAGTCTCAGAACCCCACCGGGAATAGCATAGGTCCTGAACCAAAATGTTGGACTTGCGGTCAGCTCACCAAAAACGAGTTGAAAAATGGAGCTCAGGGGCACAGCAATTCACAAACTGGCCGAGTAATAAAGGACAACTATCGTCCAAAAATCTGTTGAGGGAAGTCAACGAGGCGGACTTGAAAGCGAGGCAGAATAGCAGGAAACAGATTTCAAGAGGTACGTTGGAATCGCCTTTCAAGCACAGGAAGAGGGGAACAACTTCGACAATGATGCACTTGGCCAAAAAGGGCGTATGCGTTTTCTCCTGAATATATTCAGGAGAAAACGCATACGCCCTTTTTGGCCAAGCAAGCAAGCGGGCAATGCAAATCTGCACTACAAAGAGGTATCACATTCCACCGGTCAAAAGGGACATCCACAAAATGTGTAAAAACCAGAAAGTCAAGACAGGCCCTGGAGAACAGGGAGCCTTGATATGCTGATGGGCGGGATGTAAATTGCCAACTGCCTCTCTGGGGGAGTGCATTGTGTTCCCTAAAACAAGTAAAGAACAGAGCTACAGAGCCAAGGGCACTTCCAGTCTAGGGAATATTAGTTGGGAAATCTGAAAATCAATAAGACAGAGCCACCCCAAAATTCAGGGCTGCACTGCTTACAAGGACGTCAACATGGGTACACCTTAAATATCCCAGGAAATATAAAAATGGTTCAAAAAATTGTGGTACTTACGTATGATGGAATATCCCTCAGCCATGAAATCAATGTCATAAGACCAGTAGCAGCAAAATGGGTGGATTCAGGTACGATGATTCCTAATGAAATAAGTCACACAGAAAAAGAAACTTATCATAAGATATCACTTATGAAGATCCTGTAAACATGGCTATACTTGAACTGAGTTAGGAAAGAGAACAGTGTCTCACATTTAGAAAACCCTCTTATGCCTGCTTAAGGGGGAAGGAGAGGTGGGGTGATGCATAAAACCAGAGTTTGATATAAGCACAGGTACCGTTCCAAAAACCAACTATGGAATAGCCAAGACCTACACCTTCCTCAGTGAAAGGGACTCAAAACCCCATATTTCCTGCAGAGGAATATATATGACTTGTAAGAATCTTAAAACCTATGTATTGATATGTCTCCGTAAGGGAATCAACTGTGTCTAGACTGGCATAAACATGGCAGCGAGAATCAGCTCAAACCCAGTATAAAAAGGAATTTCAAAAACAAAACAAAAAAACTAGGAAATTCTTTACAATTCCTTCAGGGTCTCTGATGAATCCTGGAATGACCCTATCTACAATGACAGCTGGATGTGGCATAAGGCTGGACACTTGGGACTGAGAGGATTGGTGAGATTGGGTGAGCAAATGCAGACCCTTTAAAGCAATAATGCATGACACCCATTTCATGGGTCCCAACTCTCCAGGTTGAAGGGAATATTACTACAGTTATAACATGTACGGGAAACCTAGAGAACGGACACACTGTGAATACGAAAGGTTTCTAAAACTCAACGAATAGTCCCACTCCTGGTGCTCCGGTTTGACTTTCCATCTGCTTTACTATCAACCTCCCAACTTGGAGAGACAGCACCTTTAACCTCCTGGTTCGCACAGGTTGCCAATTTGGCAGAGGATGAAAGGGAAGAGGGAGAACCAATGAGAGAGTAGCTGTTAGGCATTTGGACGGGCACATATCAGTGTAATTTCCCGGCAGGAAGAAGAATTAACCAAAGTCTCAGCCACCCACCGGGAACCAGTATAGGTCCTGAACCAAAATTTTGACTTGCGGTCCGCTCACCAAAAACGAGTTGAATAATGGAGCTAGGGGCACAGCAATTCACAAACTGGCCGAGTAATAAAGGACAACTATCATCCAAAAATCTGTTGAGGAAGGCAATGAGGCGGACCTGAAAGCGAGGCAGAAGAGCAGGAAACAGATTTCAAGAGGTAAGTTGGAATCGCCTTTAAAGCACAGGAAGAGGGGCACAACTTCGACAATGATGCACTTGGCCAAAATGGGCATATGCGTTTTCTCCTGAATATATTCAGGAGAAAACGCATACCCCCTTTTTGGCCAAGCAAGCAAGCGGGCAATGCAAATCTGCACTACAAAGAAGTATCACTTCCCACCGGTCAAAAGGGACATCCACAAAATGTGTAAAAACCAGAAAGGCAAGACAGGCCTTGAGAACAGGGAGCCTTGTTATGCTGATGGGCGGGATGTAAACTGCCAACTGCCTCTCTGGAGGAGTGCATTGTGTTCCCTAAAACAAGTAAAGAACAGAGCTACAGAGCCAAGGGCACTTCCAGTCTAGGGTATACACCTTGGGAAAACTGAAAATCAATAAGACAGAGCCACCCCAAAATTAGGGCTGCACTGCTTAAAAGGACCTCAACTTGGGTTCACCTTAAATATCCCAGGAAATATAAAAATGGTTCAAAAAATTGTGGGACTTATGTACGATGCAATATCCCTCAGCCATGAAATCAATGTCATTAGACCAGTAGCAGCAAAATGGGTGGGTTCAGGTACGATGATTCTAAGTGATATAAGTCACACAGAAAAAGAAACTTATCTTAAGGTATCACTTATGAAGATCCTATAAACATGGCAAAACTTGAACTGCGTTAGGAAATGGAAGAGTGTCTCACAGTTAGAAAACACTCTTATGCCTGCTTAAGGGGGAAGGAGAGGTGGGGTGATGAATAAAACCAGACTTTGGTATAAGCACAGGTACCGTTCCAAAAAGCAACTATGGAATAGACAAGACCTACACCTTCCTCAGTGAAAGGGACTCAAAACCCCATATTTCCCGCAGAGGAATATATCTGACTAGTAAGAATCTTAAAACCTATGTATTGATATGTCTCTGTAAGGGAATCAAGTGCGTCTAGACTGGCATAAACATGGCAGCGAGAATCAGCTCAAACCCACTATAAAAAGGAATTGCAAAAACAAAACAAAACAACTGGGAAATTCTTTACAATTCCTTCAGGGTCTCTGATGAAACCTGGAATGACCCTATCTACAACGACAGCTGGATGTGGCATAAGGCTGGACACTTGGGACTGAGAGGATTGGTGAGATTGGGTGAGCAAATGCAGTCCCTTTAAAGCACAAATGCCTGGCACCCATTCCATGGGTCCCAACTCTCCAGGTTGAAGGGAATATTACTACAGCTATAACATGTACGGGAAACCTAGAGAATGGACCCACTGTGAATACGAAATGTTTCTAAAACTCAACGAATAGTCCCTCTCCTGGTGCTCCGGTTTGACTTTCCATCTGCTTTACTATCAACCTCCCAAATTGGAGAGACAGCCCCTTTAACCTCCTGGTTCGCACAGGTTTCCAATTTGGCAGAGGATGAAAGGGAAGAGGGAGAACCAATGAGAGAGTAGCTGTTAGGCATTTGGACGGGCACATATCACTCAAATTTCCCGGCAGGAAGAAGAATTAACCAAAGTCTCAGCCCCCCACTGGGAACCAGCATAGGTCCTGAACCAAAATTTTGGTCTTGCGGTCCACGCACAAAAAACGACTTGAAAAATGGAGCTCAGGGGCACAGCAATTCACAAACTGGCCGAGTAATAAAGGACAACTATCGTCCAAAAATCTGTTAAGGGAAGGCAACGAGGCGGACTTGAAAGCGAGGCAGAATAGCAGGAAACAGATTTCAAGAGGTACGTTGGAATCTCCTTTAAAGCACAGGAAAAGGGGCAAAACTTCGACAATGATGCACTTGGCCAAAAAGGGCGTATGCGTTTTCTCCTGAATATATTCAGGAGAAAACGCATACGCCCTTTTTGGCCAAGCAAGCAAGCGGGCAATGCAAATCTGCACTACAAAGAAGTATCACTTCCCACCGGTCAAAAGGGACATCCACAAAATGTGTAAAAACCAGAAAGGCAAGACAGGCCCTGGAGAACAGGGAGACTTGTTATCCTGATGGGCGGGATGTAAATTGCCAACTGCCTCTCTTGAGGAGTGCATTGTGTTCCCTAAAACAAGTAAACAACAGAGCTACAGAGCCAAGGGCACTTCCAGTCTAGGGAATATACCTTGGAAAAACTGAAAATCAATAAGACAGAGCCACCCCAAAATTTAGGGCTGCACTGCTTACAAGGACCTCAACTTGGGTACACCTTAAATATCCCAGGAAATATAAAAATGGTTCAAAAAATTGTGGTACTTATGTACGATGGAATATCCCTCAGCCATGAAATCAATGTCATAAGACCAGTAGCAGCAAAATGGGTGGATTCAGGTACGATGATTCTAAGTGAAATAAGTCACACAGAAAAAGAAACTTATCATAAGATATCACTTATGAAGATCCTGTAAACATGGCTACACTTGAACTGAGTTAGGAAAGAGAACAGTGTCTCACATTTAGAAAACACTCTTATGCCTGCTTAAGGGGGAAGGAGAGGTGGGGTGATGCATAAAACCAGAGTTTGATATAAGCACAGGTAACGTTCCAAAACCCAACTATGGAATAGACAAGACCTACAACTTCCTCAGTGAAAGGGACTCAAAACCCCATATTTCCCGCAGAGGAATATATCTGACTAGTAAGAATCTTAAAACCTATGTATTGATATGTCTCCGTAAGGGAATCAAGTGTGTCTAGACTGGCATAAACATGGCAGCGAGAATCAGCTCAAACCCACTATAAAAAGGAATTTCAAAAACAAAACAAAAAAACTGGGAAATTCTTTACAATTCCTTCAGGGTCTCTGATGAAACCTGGAATGACCCTATCTACAACGACAGCTGCATGTGGCATAAGGAGGGACACTTGCGACTGAGAGGATTGGTGAGATTGGGTGAGCAAATGCAGACCCTTTAAAGCACAAATGCCTGGCACCATTCCATGGGTCCCAACTCTCCAGGTTGAAGGGAATTTTACTACAACTAAACATGTATGGGAAACATAGAGAACGAACCCACTGTGAATATGAAAAGTTTCTAAAACTCAACGAATAGACCCTCTCCTGGTGCTCCAGTTTGAGTTTCCATCTGCTTTACTATCAATCTCCCAACTTGGAGAGACAGCCCCTTTAACCTCCTGGTTCGCACAGGTTTCCAATTTGGCAGAGGATGAAAGGGAAGAGGGAGAACCAATGAGAGAGTAGCTGTTAGGCATTTGGACGGGCATATATCACTCTAACTTCCCGGCAGGAAGAAGAATTAACCAAAGTCTCAGCCACCCACCGGGAACCAGCATAAGTCCTGAACCAAAATTTTGGACTTGCGGTCAGCTCACAAAAAACGAGCTGAAAAATGGAGCTCAGGGGCACAGCAATTCACAAACTGGCCAAGTAATAAAGGACAAGTATCGTCCAAAAATCTGTTGAGGGAAAGCAATGAGGCGGACTTGAAAGCGAGGCAGAATAGCAGGAAACAGATTTCAAGAGGTACGTTGGAATCGCCTTTAAAGCACAGGAAGAGGGGCACAACTTCGACAATGATGCCCTTGGCCAAAAAGGGCGTATGCGTTTTCTCCTGAATATATTCAGGAGAAAACGCATACGCCCTTTTTGGCCAAGCAAGCAAGCGGGCAATGCAAATCTGCACTACAAAGAAGTATCACTTCCCACTGGTCAAAACGGACATCCACAAAATGTGTAAAAACCAGAAAGGCAAGACAGGCCCTGGAGAAGAGGGAGCCTTGTTATGCTGATGGGCGGGATGTAAATTGCCAACTGCCTCTCTGGAGGAGTGCATTGTGTTCCCTAAAACAAGTAAACAACACAGCTACAGAGCCAAGGGCACTTCCAGTCTAGGGAATATACCTTGGGAAAACTGAATATCAATAAGACAGTGCCACCCCAAAATTTATGGCTGCACTGCTTACAAGGACCTCAACTTGGGTACACGTTAAATATCCCAGGAAATATAAAAATGGTTCAAAAAATTGTGGTACTTACATACGATGGAATATCCCTCAGCCATGAAATCAATGTCATAAGACCAGTAGCAGCAAAATGGGTGGATTCAGGTACGATGATTCTAAGTGAAATAAGTCACACAGAAAAAGAAACTTATCACAAGATATCACTTATGAAGATCCTGTAAACATGGCTACACTTGAAGTGAGTTAGGAAAGAGAACAGTGTCTCACATTTAGAAAACACTCTTATGCCTGCTTAAGGGGGAAGGAGAGGTGGGGTGATGCATAAAACCAGAGTTTGATATAAGCACAGGTACCGTTCCGAAAACCAACTATGGAATAGACAAGACCTACACCTTCCTCAGTGAAAGGGACTCAAAACCCCATATTTCCTGCAGAGGAATATATCTGACTAGTAAGAATCTTAAAACCTATGTATTGATATGTCTTCGTAAGGGAATCAAGTGTGTCTAGAATGGCATAAACATGGCAGCGAGAATCAGCTCAAACCCACTATAAAAAGGAATTTCAAAAACAAAACATTAAAACTGGGAAATTCTTCACAATTCCTTCAGGGTCTCTGATGAAACCTGGAATGACCCTATCTACAACGACAGCTGGATGTGGCATAAGGAGGGACACTTGAGACTGAGACGATTGGTGAGATTGGGTGAGCAAATGCAGACCCTTTAAAGCACAAATGCCTGGCACCAATTCCATGGGTCCCAACTCTCCAGGTTGAAGGGAATATTACTACACCTATAACATGTACGGGAAACCTAGAGAACGGACACACTGTGAATACGAAAGGTTTCTAAAACTCAACGAATAGTCCCTTTCCTGGTGCTCCAGTTTGACTTTCCATCTGCTTTACTATCAACCTCCCAGCTTGGTGAGACAGCCGCTTTAACCTCCTGGTTCGCACAGGTTGCCAATTTGGCAGAGGATGAAAGGGAAGAAGGAGAACCAATGAGAGAGTAGCTGTTAGGCATTTGGACGGGCACATATCACTGTAATTTCCCGGCAGGAAGAAGAATTAACCAAAGTCTCAGCCACCCACCGGGAACCAGTATAGGTCCTGAACCAAAATTTTGGACTTGCGGTCAGCTCAGCAAAAACGAGTTGAAAAATGGAGCTCAGGGGCACAGCAATTCACAAACTGGCCGAGTAATGAAGGACAACTATCGTCCAAAAATCTGTTGAGGGAAGGCAACGAGGCGGACTTGAAAGCGAGGCAGAATAGCAGGAAACATATTTCAAGAGGTACGTTGGAATCGCCTTTAAAGCACAGGAAGAGGGGCACAACTTCGACAATGATGCCCTTGGCCAAAAAGGGCGCATGCGTTTTCTCCTGAATATATTCAGGAGAAAACGCATACGTCCTTTTTGGCCAAGCAAGCAAGCGGGCAATGCAAATCTGCACTACAAAGATATATCACTTCCAACCGGTCAAAAGGAACATCCACAAAATGTGTAAAAACCAGAAAGGCAAGACATGCCCTGGAGAACAGGGAGCCTTGCTATGCTGAAGGGCGGGATGTAAATTGCAAACTGCCTCTCTGGAGGAGTGCATTGTGTTCCCTAAAACAAGTAAACAACAGAGCTACAGAGCCAAGGGCACTTCCAGTCTAGGGAATATACCTTGGGAAAACTGATTATCAATACGACAGAGCCACACCAAAATTTAGGGCAGCACTGCTTACAAGGACCTCAACTTGGGTACACCTTAAATATCCCAGGAAATATAAAAATGGTTCAAAAAATTGTGCTACTTATGTACGATGGAATATCCCTCAGGCATGAAATCAATGTCATAAGACCAGTAGCAGCAAAATGGGTGGATTCAGGTACGATGATTCTAAGTGAAATAAGTCACAGAGAAAAAGAAACTTACCATAAAATATCACTTATGAAGATCCTGTAAACATGGCTACACTTGAACTGAGTTAGGAAAGAGAACATTGTCTCACATTTAGAAAACACTCTTATGCCTGCTTAAGGGGGAAGGAGAGGTGGGGTGATGCATAAAACCAGAGTTTGGTATAAGCACAGGTACCGTTCCAAAAACCAACTATGGAATAGACAAGACCTACACCTTCCTCAGTGAAAGGGACTCAAAACCCCATATTTCCCGCAGAGGAATATATCTGACTAGTAAGAATCTTAAAACCTATGTATTGATATGTCTCCGTAAGGGAATCAAGTGTGTCTAGACTGGCATAAACATGGCAGTGAGAATCAGCTCAAACCCACTATAAAAAGGAATTTCAAAAACAAAACAAAAAAACTGGGAAATTCTTTACAATTCCTTCAGGGTCTCTGATGAAACCTGAAATGACCCTATCTACAACGACAGCTGGATATGGCATAAGGCTGGACACTTGGGACTGAGAGGATTGGTGACTTTGGGTGAGCAAATGCAGACCCTTTAAAGCAATAATGCATGGCACCCATTCCATGGGTCCCAACTCTCCAGTTTGAAGGGAATATTACTACAGTTATAACATGTACGGGAAACCTAGAGAACGGACACACAGTGAATATGAAAGGTTTCTAAAACTCAATGAATAGTCCCTCTCCTGGTGCTCCGGTTTGACTTTCCATCTGCTTTACTATCAACCTCCCAAATTGGAGAGACAGCCCCTTTAACCTCCTGGTTCGCACAGGTTGCCAATTTGGCAGAGGATGAAAGGGAAGAGGGAGAACCAATGAGAGAGTAGCTGTTAGGCATTTGGACGGGCACATATCACTCAAATTTCCTGGCAGGAGGAAGAATTAACCAAAGTCTCAGCCCCGCACAGGGAACCAGCATAAGTCCTGAACCAAAATTTTGGACTTGCGGTCCGCTCACAAAAAACGAGTTGAAAAATGGAGCTCAGGGGCACAGCAATTCACAAACTGGCCGAGTAATAAAGGACAACTATCGTCCAAAAATCTGTTGAGGGAAGGCAACGAGGCGGACTTGAAAGCGAGGCAGAATAGCAGGAAACGGATTTCAAGAGGTACGTTGGAATCGCCTTTAAAGCACAGGAAGAGAGGCACAACTTCGACAATGATGCACTTGGTCAAAAAAGGCGTATGTGTTTTCTCCTGAATATATTCAGGAGAAAACGCATACGCCCTTTTTGGCCAAGCAAGCAAGCGGGCAATGCAAATCTGCACAACAAAGAAGTATCACTTCCCACCGGTCAAAAGGGACATCCACAAAATGTGTAAAAACCAGAAAGGCAAGACAGGCCCTGGAGAACAGGGAGCCTTGTTATGCTGATGGGTGGGATGTAATTTGCCAACTACCTCGCTGGAGGAGTGCATTGTGTTCCCTAAAACAAGTAAACAACAGAGCTACAGAGCCAAGGGAACATCCAGTCTAGGGAATATACCTTGGGAAAACTGAAAATCAATAAGACAGAGCCACCCCAAAATTTAGGGCTGCACTGCTTACAAGGACCTCAACTTGGGTACACCTTAAATATCCCAGGTTATATAAAAATGGTTCAAAAAATTGTGGGACTTATGTACGATGCAATATCCCTCAGCCATGAAATCAATGTCATTAGACCAGTAGCAGCAAAATGGGTGGGATCAGGTACGATGATTCTAAGTGATATAATTCACACAGAAAAAGAAACTTATCTTAAGGTATCACTTATGAAGATCCTATAAACATGGCTAAACTTGAACTGCGTTAGGAAAGGGAAGAGTGTCTCACAGTTAGAAAACACTCTTATGCCTGCTTAAGGGGGAAGGAGAGGTGGGGTGATGCATAAAACCAGACTTTGGTATAAGCACAGGTACCGTTCCAAAAAGCAACTATGGAATAGACAAGACCTACACCTTCCTCAGTGAAAGGGACTCAAAACCCCATATTTCCCGCAGAGGAATATATCTGACTAGTAAGAATCTTAAAACCTATGTATTGATATGTCTCCGTAAGGGAATCAAGTGCGTCTAGACTGGCATAAACATGGCAGCGAGAATCAGCTCAAACCCACTATAAAAATGAATTGCAAAAACAAAACAAAACAACTGGGAAATTCTTTACAATTCCTTCAGGGTCTCTGAGGAAACCTGGAATGACCCTATCTACAACGACAGCTGGATGTGGCATAAGGCTGGACACTTGGGACTGAGAGGATTGGTGAGATTGGGTGAGCAAATGCAGTCCCTTTAAAGCAAAATGCCTGGCACCCATTCCATGGGTCCCAACTCTCCAGGTTGAAGGGAATATTACTACAGCTATAACATGTACGGGAAACCTAGAGAATGGACCCACTGTGAATACGAAATGTTTCTAAAACTCAACGAAGAGTCCCTCTCCTGGTGCTCCGGTTTGACTTTCCATCTGCTTTACTATCAACCTCCCAAATTGGAGAGACAGCCCCTTTAACCTCCTGGTTCGCACAGGTTTCCAATTTGGCAGAGGATGAAAGGGAAGAGGGAGAACCAATGAGAGAGTAGCTGTTAGGCATTTGGACGGGCACATATCACTCAAATTTCCCGGCAGGAAGAAGAATTAACCAAAGTCTCAGCCCCCCACTGGGAACCAGCATAGGTCCTGAACCAAAATTTTGGTCTTGCGGTCCACGCACAAAAAACGACTTGAAAAATGGAGCTCAGGGGCACAGCAATTCACAAACTGGCCGAGTAATAAAGGACAACTATCGTCCAAAAATCTGTTAAGGGAAGGCAACGAGGCAGACTTGAAAGCGAGGCAGAATAGCAGGAAACAGATTTCAAGAGGTACGTTGGAATCTCCTTTAAAGCACAGGAAAAGGGGCACAACTTCGACAATGATGCACTTGGCCAAAAAGGGCGTATGCGTTTTCTCCTGAATATATTCAGGAGAAAACGCATACGCCCTTTTTGGCCAAGCAAGCAAGCGGGCAATGCAAATCTGCACTACAAAGAAGTATCACTTCCCACCGGTCAAAAGGGACATCCACAAAATGTGTAAAAACGAGAAAGGCAAGACAGGCCCTGGAGAACAGGGAGCCTTGTTATCCTGATGGGCGGGATGTACACTGCCAACTGCCTCTCTGGAGGAGTGCATTGTGTTCCCTAAAACAAGTAAACAACAGAGCTACAGAGCCAAGGGCACTTCCAGTCTAGGGAATATACCTTGGGAAAACTGAAAATCAATAAGACAGAGCCACCCCAAAATTTAGGGCTGCACTGCTTACAAGGACCTCAACTTGGGTACAACTTAAATATCCCAGGAAATATATAAATGGTTCAAAAAATTGTGGTACTTACATATGATGGAATATCCCTCAGCCATGAAATCAATGTCATAAGACTAGTAGCAGCAAAATGGGTGGATTCAGGTACGATGATTCTAAGTGAAATAAGTCACACAGAAATAGAAACTTATCATAAGATATCACTTATGAAGATCCTGTAAACATGGCTACACTTGAACTGAGTTAGGAAAGAGAGCAGTGTCTCACATTTAGAAAACACTCTTATGCCTGCTTAAGGGGGAAGGAGAGGTGGGGTGATGCATAAAACCAGAGTTTGATATAAGCACAGGTACCGTTCCAAAAACCAACTATGGAATAGACAAGACCTACACCTTCCTCAGTGAAAGGGACTCAAAACCCCATATTTCCCGCAGAGGAATATATCTGACTAGTAAGAATCTTAAAACCTATGTATTGGTATGTCTCTCTAAGGGAATCAAGTGTGTCTAGACTGGCATAAACATGGCAGCGAGAATCAGCTCACACACACTATAAAAAGGTATTTTAAAAACAAAACAAAAAAACTGGGAAATTCTTTACAATTCCTTCAGGGTCTCTGATGAAACCTGGAATGAACCTATCTACTACGACAGCTGGATGTGGCATAAGGCTGGACACTTGGGACTGAGAGGATTGGTGAGATTCGGTGAGCAAATGCAGAAACTTTAAAGCACAAATGCCTGGCACCCATTCCATGGGTCCCAACTCTCCAGGTTGAAGGGTATATTACTACAGCTATAACATGTACGGGAAACCTAGAGAACGGACCCACAGTTAATACGAAAGGTTTCTAAAACTCAACGAATAGTCCCTCTCCTGGTGCTCCGGTTTGACTTTCCATCTGCTTTACTATCAATCTCCCAACTTGGAGAGACAGCCCATTTAACCTCCTGGTTCGCACAGGTTTCCAATTTGGCAGAGGATGAAAGGGAAGAGGGAGAACCAATGAGAGAGTAGCTGTTAGGCATTTGGACGCGCACATATCACCCTAACTTCCCAGCAGGATGAAGAATTAACCAAAGTCTCAGCCCCCCATCGGGAACCAGAATAGTTCCTGAAACAAAATTCTGGACTTGCGGTCAGCTCACAAAAAACGAGTTGAAAAATGGAGCTCAAGGGCACAGCAATTCACAAACTGGCAGAGTAATAAAGGACAACTATCGTCCAAAAATCTGTTAAGGGAAGGCAACGAGGCGGACTTGAAAGCTAGGCAGAATAGCAGGGAATAGATTTCAAGAGGTACGTTGGAATCGCATTTAAAGCACAGGAAGAGGGGCACAACTTCGACAATGATGCACTTGGCCAAAAAGGGCGTATGCGCTTTCTCCTGAATATATTCAGGAGAAAAAGCATACGCCCTTTTTTGCCAAGCAAGCAAGCGGGCAATGCTAATCTGCACTACAAAGAAGTATCACTTTCCACCGGGCAAAAGGGACATCCACAAAATGTGTAAAAACCAAAAAGGTAAGACAGGCCCTGGAGAACAGGGAGCCTTGTTATCCTGATGGGCGGGATGTACACTGCCAACTGCCTCTCTTGAGGAGTGCATTGTGTTCCCTAAAACAAGTAAACAACAGAGCTACAGAGCCAAGGACACTTCCAGTCTACGGAATATACCTTGGGAAAACTGAAAATCAATAAGACAGAGCCACCCCAAAATTTAGGGCTGCACTGCTTACAAGGACCTCAACTTGGGTACACCTTAAATATCCCAGGAAATATAAAAATGGTTCAAAAAATTGTGGTACTTACGTACGATGGAATATCCCTCAGCCATGAAATCAATGTCATAAGACCAGTAGCAGCAAAATGGGTGGATTCAGGTACGATGATTCTAAGTGAAATAAGTCACAGAGAAAAAGAAACTTATCATAAGATATCACTTATGAAGATCCTGTAAACATGGCTACACTTGAACTGAGTTAGGAAAGAGAACAGTGTCTCACATTTAGAAAACACTCTTATGCCTGCTTAAGGGGGAAGGAGAGGTGGGGTGATGCATAAAACCAGAGTTTGATATAAGCACAGGTACCGTTCCAAAAACCAACTATGGAATAGACAAGACCTACAACTTCCTCAGTGAAAGGGACTCAAAACCCCATATTTCCCGCAGAGGAATATATCTGACTAGTAAGAATCTTAAAACCTATGTATTGATATGTCTCTGTAAGGGAATCAAGTGTGTCTAGACTGGCATAAACATGGCAGCGAGAATCAGCTCAAACCCACTATAAAAAGGAATTTCAAAAACAAAACAAAAAACTGGGAAATTCTTAACAATTCCTTCAGGGTCTCTGATGCAACCTGGAAAGACCCTATCTACAACGACAGCTGGATGTGGCATAAGGCTGGACAAATGGAACTCAGAGGATTGGTGAGATTGGGTGAGCAAATGCAGACCCTTTAAAGCACAAATGCCTGGCACCATTCCATGGGTCCCAACTCTCCAGGTTGAAGGGAATTTTACTACAGCTAAACATGTATGGGAAACATAGAGAACGAACCCACTGTGAATATGAAAAGTTTCTAAAACTCAACGAATAGTCCCTCTCCTGGTGCTCCAGTTTGAGTTTCCATCTGCTTTACTATCAATCTCCCAACTTGGAGAGACAGCCCCTTTAACCTCCTGGTTCGCACAGGTTTCCAATTTGGCAGAGGAGGAAAGGGAAGAGGGAGAACCAATGAGAGAGTAGCTGTTAGGCATTTTGACGGGCACATATCACTCTAACATCCCGGCAGGAAGAAGAATTAACCAAAGTCTCAGCCCCCCACCGGGAACCAGCATAGGTCATGAACCAAAATTTTGGACTTGCGGTCAGCTCACAAAAAACGAGTTGATAAATGGAGCTCAGGGGCACAGCAATCCGCAAACTCACCGAGTAATAAAGGACAAGTATCGTCTAAAAATCTGTTGAGGGAAGGCAACGAGGCCGACTTGAAAGCGAGACAGAATAGCAGGAAACAGATTTCAAGAGGTACGTTGGAATCGCCTTTAAAGCACAGGAAGAGGGGCACAACTTTGACAATGATGCACTTGGTCAAAAAGGGCGTATGCGTTTTCTCCTGAATATATTCAGGAGAAAACGCATACGCCCTTTTTGGCCAAGCAATCAAGCGGGCAATGCAAATCTGCACTACAAAGAAGTATCACTTCCCACCGGTCAAAAGAGACATCCACAAAATGTGTAAAAACCAGAAAGGCAAGACAGACCCTGGAGAACAGGGAGCCTTGTTATGCTGAAGGGCGGGATGTAAATTGACAACTGCCTCTCTGGAGGAGTGCATTGTGTTCCCTAAAAGAAGTAAACAACAGAGCTACAGAGCCAAGGGCACTTCCAGTCTAGGGAATATACCTTGGGAAAACTGAAAATCATTAAGACAGAGCCACCCCAAAATTTAGGGCTGCACTGCTTACAAGGACCTCAACTTGGGTACACCTTAATTATCCCAGGAAATATAAAAATGGCTCAAAAAATTGTGGTACTTACATATGATGGAATATCCCTCAGCCATGAAATCAATGTCATAAGACCTGTAGCAGCAAAATGGGTGGATTCCGGTACGATGATTCTAAGTGAAATAAGTCACACAGAAAAAGAAAGTTATCATAAGATATCACTTATGAAGATCCTGTAAACATGGCTACACTTGAACTGAGTTAGGAAAGAGAACAGTGTCTCACATTTAGAAAACACTCTTATGCCTGCTTAAGCGGGAAGGAGAGGTGGGGTGATGCATAAAACCAGAGCTTGATATAAGCACAGGTACCGTTCCAAAAACCAACTATGGAATAGACAAGACCTACACCTTCCTCAGTGAAAGGGACTCAAAACCCCATATTTCCCGCTGAGGAATATATCTGACTAGTAAGAAACTTAAAACCTATGTATTGATATGTCTCCGTAAGGGAATCAAGTGTGTCTAGACTGGCATAAACATGGCAGCGAGAATCAGCTCAAACCCACTATAAAAAGGAATTTCAAAGACAAAACAAAAAAACTGGGAAATTCTTAACAATTCCTTCAGGGTCTCTGATGAAACCTGGAAAGACCCTATCTACAACGACAGCTGGATGTGGCATAAGGCTGGACACTTGGGACTGAGACGATTTGTGAGATTGGGTGAGCAAATGCAGACCCTTTAAAGCACAAATTCCTGGCACCCATTCCATCGGTCCCACGTCTCCAAGTTGAAAGGAATATTACTACAGCTAAACATGTACGGGAAACATAGAGAACGAACAGACTGTGAACATGAAAAGTTTCTAAAACTCAACGAATAGTCCCTACCCTGGTGCTCCAGTTTGACTTTCCATCTGCTTTACTATCAATCTCCCAAATTGGAGAGACAGCCCCTTTATCCTCCTGGTTCGCATAGGTTTCCAATTTGGCAGAGGATGAAAGGGAAGAGGGAGAACCAATGAGAGAGTAGCTGTTAGGCATTTGGATGGGCACATATCACTCTAACATCCCGGCAGGAAGAAGAATTAACCAAAGTCTCAGCCCCCCACCGGCAACCAGCATAGGTCATGAACCAAAATTTTGGACTTGCGGTCAGCTCACAAAAAACGAGTTGATAAATGGTGCTCAGGGGCACAGCAATTCACAAACTGGCCGAGTAATAAAGGACAACTATTTTCCAAAAATCTGTTGAGGGAAGGCAACGGGGCGGACTTGAAATCAAGGCAGAATAGCAGGAAATAGATTTCAAGAGGTACGTTGGAATCACCTTTAAAGCACAGGAAGAGGGGCACAACTTCGACAATGATGCACTTGGCCAAAAAGTGCGTATGCGTTTTCTCTTGAATATATTCAGGAGAAAACGCATACGCCCTTTTTGGCCAAGCAAACAAGCGGGCAATGCAAATCTGCACTACAAAGTAGTATCACTTCCCACCGGTCAAAAGGGACATCCACAAAATGTGTAAAAACCAGAAAGGCAAGACAGGCCCTGGAGAACAAGGAGACTTGTTATGCTGATTGGCGTTATATAAATTGCCAACTGCCTCTCTGGAGGAGTGCATTGTGTTCCCTAAAACAAGTAAAGAACAGAGCTACAGAGCCAAGGGCACTTCCAGTCTAGGGAATATACCTTGGGAAAACTGAAAATCAATAAGACAGAGCCACCCCAAAATTTAGGGTTGCACTGCTTACAAGGACCTCAACTTGGGTACACCTTAAATATCCCAGGAAATATATTAATGGTTCAAAAAATTGTGGTACTTACATACGATGGAATATCCCTCAGCCATGAAATCAATGTCATAAGACCAGTAGCAGCAAAATGGGTGGATTCAGGTATGATGATTCTAAGTGAAATAAGTCACACAGAAAAAGAAACTTATCATAAGATATCACTTATGAAGATCCTGTAAACATGGCTACACTTGAACTGAGTTAGGAAAGAGAACAGTGTCTCACATTTAGAAAACACTCTGATGCCTGCTTAAGGGGGAAGGAGAGGTGGGGTGATGCATAAAACCAGAGTTTGATATAAGCACAGGTACCGTTCCAAAAACCAACTATGGAATAGACAAGACCTACACCTTCCTCAGTGAAAGGGACCCGAGGCATCTGTGAGTAACCGTGAGCTGAGCCCCAGGCCAGCTGCTGTTGAACTTTTCCCACCCTTCCCAGGTAAAACACCTGAATATGTACAAGGGCTTGAAAGCCTAGAGGAAGGGGTGTGGAGCCACACCAGCGACAACACGCAGGCCAACTTGGGGCCTGCAGGCCAGCCAGGATGGTCCTGGCCCTGGGCACTCTTCTGGAAGCTTTCCATTGCCCTGCCTGAGATACCCCTCCTGTCCCGGCCCCCACTGCTTTTTTCCTTCCTCACCTCTGTCCGGAGAGAAATTCCAGCGGAAGGTATGGGTGACACATCCTCTTCTTTACAGGTGGAAACCTGGCAACTCCTGCAGAAAGTCCAGCAGAGACCCACTCACACCGGGCCACCCACAAAGCCGTGGCCCCTCACTCCCTCCTTCCAGAACAGCCCCGAGACTGCTGACGGGGCAGAGAATATGGAGTCAGGCACAGCTTCAGGGGCTATTGCTGCCTGCAGCGCTGTTTATATTGACCTCAACCCAGGCACACCTGGGGAGGGCCGGCCAGCAGGGTCAGGCTACCCAAGTCAGCTAATCCTCAGCCCTCAGGGAATCACATTGTTGAAAATGGACCTCGCTAAGGCAGAATAGAAGCCAAGGAATAAAAGGACACAATGCCATTTGCAGCACCGTAGGTGTGTCTAGAGGTAATCACGTGACTTGTAGTAAGTCAGAAAGTGAAAGACACATATCATATCATATCTCTTATAGGTGTGACCGAAAAATGGATACCAGGGCAGATATTTCCACGGAGAAGGGCAATCACAGATTCATTCAACAAACTTATGGTTCACCAATGGAAAGGTGTGAGGATTGGTTTCATTATGATATTGGGGTTAACAGACATATACAAACACAGGTGACATATAGAATCACCAAAGACCTACAGAATACCAAGAGAAGACTACTCAACATTCTGTCATAAGGTACATGGGAAAAGGATCCCAGGAAGAACAGACATATGTATATGTGTAAAAGAACCACATCTTCCACACCTACAACAAGCCAAACATTGTAATCATATTTGCTGTAATAAAAAATAAAAAATTACATTAAAAACTCGAACAAGAAGCAGTGAGACAAACTTGAGGGGCTTACTCCTGGCACATTCAATTCTAAATTCCAATCTAGAACATGACTTCCATTGAGGCTCTGTTGCTCTAGTAAGCAGATTTGGTAAGGGAGAACTGCTGCCACCTTGTGGCCGTTTCACAAAACAGCAGCTTTAATCCCAGCGCTAATGGTCAGTTGATATTCAAAATCATTGCAGGCCTGTAAAGGACACCTGCCCTGAAAACAAATACCGGGTTCATATATCGACCAAAAAATTCAAAGTATGTCCATGTTTCAAAACGACAGTTTCAAAAGGCATATTTTACACACATTAGTGTTCTGCTTCTTTTTCTTTCTTTCTTTTTTTGTTAAAAAAACGGGAATGGCAAAAAGCATCCCTCAGAATGGGCGAAAATATTTGCAAACGAATCAATGGACAAAGGTTTAATCTCCAATATATATAAAGAGCTCATGCAGCTTAATATTAAAAAAACAAACAACCCAATACAAAAATGGGCAGAAGATCTAAAGAGACGTTTCTTCAAAGAAGACACAGAGATGGCCAAGACGCACATGAAAAGCTGCTCAACATCACTAATTATTAGAGAAATGCAAATCAAAACTACAATGAGGTATCACCTCACACCTGTTAGAATCGGCATCATCAGAAAATCTACAAACAACAAATTCTAGGGAGGGTGTGGACAAAAGGATCCCTCTTCCACTAGTGGTGGAAATGTAAATTGATACAGTCACGATGGAGAACAGTATGGAGTTTCCTTAAAAAACCTAGATATAGAATTACCATATGATCCAGCAATCCCGCTTCTGGGCATATACCCAGAGAAAACCATAAATCAAAAAGGCACATTCACCACAATGGTCATTTCAGCACTATTTACAATAGCCAGGTAATGGAAGCAACATAAATACCCACAGACAGACGAATGGATAAAGATGTGGTACATATATAAAATGGAATATTACTCAGCCATAAGAAGGAATGAAACTGGGTCATTTGTAGGGACGTCGATGGATCTAGAGACTGTCATACAGAATGAAGTAAGCCAGAAAGAGAAAAACAAATATGGTATATTAATGCATATATGTGGAACCTAGAAAAATGGTACAGATGAACTGGTTTGCAGGGAAGAAATAGAGACACAGAGGTAGAGAACACACGTATGGAAACCTAGTGTGGGAAGCCATGGGGTGGTGGTCGTGGGATGAGTTGGGAGATTGGGATTGACCTGTATACATGTATATGCATAAAATACATAACTAATAATAACCTGCTGTATAAAAAATAAATAAAATTAAATTTCAAAATTTAAAAAATAAAATTTAAAAATAAAACAGAAAAAAGTTCTTCCCTTCACACAGATGTATTTATATGAATGAATGATTTCCATGCTTATATCTATAAATACATAAAAGAGGAATAAAATCTAACTTGAACAAAAAAAGAAAAAAAAATAACCTGAACCCACCAGTTAGACAGAGGAAAACACTATCAGGGCACTTGCTCCAGCGGTAAACAATTCTGAAATTGGTCAGAGGTGGGGAATCATCTCCCATAGAGCCAGCAGCCCACTCCTACGCAAGGAGCATCCTCATTGCAAAGATGGGGCCATGCCGAGGCATCTGTGAGTAACCGTGAGCTGAGCCCCAGGCCAGCTGCTGTTGAACTTTTGCCACCCTTCCCAGGTAAAACACCTGAATATGTACAAGGGCTTGAAAGCCTAGAGAAAGGGCCGTGGAGCCACAACAGCGACAGCACGCAGGCCGACTTGGTGCCTGCACGCCAGTCAGGATGGTCCTGTCCCCAGATGCTCTTCTGGAAGCTTTCCATTTCCCTGCCTGAGATACCCCTCCTGCCACGGCCCCCACTGCTTTTTTACTTCCTCACCTCTGCCTGGGGAGAAATTCCAGTGTCAGGTATCGGTGACACATCCTCTTCTTTAGCAGGTGGCAGCCTGGCAACTCCTGCAGAAAGTCCAGCAGAGCCCCACTCACACTGGGCCACCCACAAAGCCACGGACCCTCACTCCCTCCCACCAGCACAGCTCCGGAACTGCCTACGGGGCAGAGAATATGCCGTCAGTCACAGCTACAAGGGCTGTCGCTCACTGGAGTGCTGTTTATATTGCCCTCAACACAGGGACACCTGTGGCGGGCCGGCAGGCAGTTTCAGGCTGCCAAAATCAGCCAATCCTCACCCCTCAGGGTTCACAGTTGCAGAAAATGAAACTTGCTAAACGGGCCAGGCCCTAGGAACAGGTGTGGGCTCTTGAGAGTCAGGATAGACAAGGGGCTGCAGCTGCGGCTTCTTTTCTTATCATTTTATCTGGTCCATGAGTGGAAAACAACTTCAAGAAGACCCTATCCTAATGAGAGGAACCCAGGAGTCAGGGAGAGGAGTGATGGTGGGTGGAGACAGAGGCCTGGTGCCCTGGCTGCAGTGGAAGTGTCTGGAAGACCAGGCAGAAAGAGCCTGCAGAGAGTGATAGCCATGGTCACAGACCTGTCAGAGCTGCTGTTTGTTAGTTCAAGTCCTGCTCTGAGGTGTTCTGTGTCAGCTGTGAGCGACAGGTGAGCTGTGGGTTCTCTGCAAGGTGGGCTATGTGCACAGTTACTGTGTGTCCAGCCCTGCTGGGGTACCTGCCCAGGGGAGCTCTGTATCCTGGGAAGGGCCTGAGTAGGAGAGCCCCATGGGCTGCTGGGTAGCTGCAGAGGTGAGCTCCATACCCTGGGAGGGACTTGACCACAAGAGCCCCGTGGGCTGTGGGGTAGGGGTGCCGCCCAGGTGAGCTCCATATCCTGGGATTGGCCTGACCACGAGAGCCCCATGGGCTGCTGGAGACCTGGTAAAGGATATCAGGACAGTCAGTGAAGCCACCGAGGATATACATCCAGTAGCTCCTATTTCCTACTCCCTGCTGGTCATTCTACCTTCCACCAGGCCATGGCATTCTGTATTAGACTTCAATGATGCCTTCTTCTGTATTCCATTCATCTCAGAGTCACAAGAATTTTTGGCTTGTGAGTGGCAGGACACAACATGCAACAAAAGCAATAATGCTGGGCCGTCCTGCCCCAATGGTTCAAAAATCCCCACACCATCATTGGGGAAATGTCCTCTAAAGACCTAAAAGTTCAACCTCTGTAAAAGGGAACCCTCCTTCAATATGCAGATGACATTCTGATCGCCAGGCCTACTAAAGACGCCTCTGAACTACCTAGCCAAGAAAGGATAGAAGGTGTCCAAGAAAAACGCTCAAATATCCCAGGCTAAGGTGACATGCCTGGGCTTCATTCTCACAGATATTCGGAGAAATGCATCCCAGGATAGGGAAGAAGCCATTTGCAGCCTTACCTCTTCTGAAACTAGAAGACAGCTTAGGGGTTCCTGGGGAGGCCAAGGTTTTCTGCATCTGGATCCCTAACTACAGTCTAATAGCTGGGCCTCTACATGAAACACTGACACGAAAAGATGATGATCCTTTTGAATAGAATCCAGAAGCAGCCTTTCAAGAATGGAAAGAGCAGTCAATACAGACCCTTGCCCAGGAACTGCCTAATTTAGCTAAACCCTTTGACCTTTACATACCCGGTCAAAGGTTAATCGCCCTTGGAGCCTTAGTGCAAAAACTGGGACCACTTGAAATGGAGCAACACAAGAATGCCCTTCAGGTATGATAAACTATGGTCACCAAGGGCTTTGCCCACCGACTCATCAGGCCAGGATACTGGGGTATCTAAAAAGCTGGAAATCAGCAGCCCGTAAGGCCAGCTCCCTCCTAAGGGAAAAGGACCCCACGTGGTGATCCTAACCACCCATCATGCCCTGAAGTTGCAGGGGTCGCTCTGTGGACACACTGACCTCGAGTGAGGAGGCCCTCCAACTCCAACCTCCAGAGAGATAAACGGGGGCAACGGGCCCCCAAGATGACTCGTGTGACCATCACTTGACCTGGAGTTTCTCTCAGAAAACGACAAGACTGTGCCCCGAAAGAGCAGACTACTGCTTGCAGGACTTACTGCACCCAGAGGGGAGCTAATAAGCTTGGCGGGGGAAACGTATATCACGCTTTCACCATAGAAAACCCTACAGACACCACGGTGATGGTGGCCAATATGACCGGCTGGACTGCTGGCTACTTCTCAAGGCCGTTGACTCAGTGGACGTCATGGTCCTGGATCACCACTGACCCTGGACTCTCTGGGAGTTGCGCGGGCAGGGCTCTGACACATGGTGCTGTTTGTACATTAATTCAGGGACCTAATTAAAGAAAGCACAGACTACTGGTCAGAGCATCTAGTCTGGCAAAAACTGTCAGCCTAAGGTCGCCGAACATATGTGGGGTGGGGTGAAACCTGCCACCGCAGCATCTCTGCGCCTCTCTTTCCTGGACCCTTAAAGGTCATTAGAATCTGTAACACTTCCAATGCTGGTGCTCAGGCGGACGAGAAGTGAGGCAGGAGGCCTTGGGACAATCAACCTCACCAGGAGGCTGGTGTGGAGACGTTTTGCCCCTCCCCCCATGTATCAGGGCTCCCACCACAGCATGAAGCAGTTACAAAAGAGGGGTCTGCACCCTCAACACCCCAAGAATAAGGAACGGAACAAAAAGCAGAGGAGGTGTTCGTCTCCGGCAACGTTCATTAAAAATTCCTGGGAGATAAAAAGAGAATCTGGGCAATAAAATAAAGTCTAACCTGTTTTTCCTTTGTGCTTTGTCTAATTTCACGTGCTCCTAGGGTTCCGCATGCAGAGGTCCCACACCCGGCACTTCAGACCCGATTTCCTAGTGCAGAATGGCTGGGTCGACACCTCAGCTAGCGGGGTCCCATGCAGACTCCGCGGCATAGAGCCTGAGCTGCAGCCAACTCAGCCCTCGAGAGCTCCATCCCCTCCCTCCCACTGACGCTGCCGGGGACCCTACACAGCAGCCCAGCCCACAGCCCATGGGGGAGTGCACGCTCTCACCTCTCCATTCTGTTTTCAAAATAATGTTTCCTTTGCTTCTGAACCAAACTCAGTCTTGATCTGTTGGCTCCAATGACACTGGGCACGGGGACTCCTGTTGGGGTCCACTCTGGAGGATCAGTAACAGAAATTGAGAACATTGTAACTTCAATGAACAGATGTGTGAGCCAAACTGTAGTTAACATAGAGCAGTGTATAATGCTCGGGTAAAATAAGATGTTTCTAAGACTTACATTTGATATTTCCATCACTTTCCTATAAGCAAGTTCAGTGAAGACGTCTGTCTTATTTGTCAGGTCAACATTAGAGAAATGACGTGATTTATTTTCATGGATGTACATCGAATACTCTTGGCTGAAGCTTCAATCTTGTTTTGAATGCTTTTCCATTGAAAATGATACCTCTCTTTCAGCTCCCCCATTTCTGAGAAGTATAAAACCTTATAATTTATTATTACCAAAGGGGAAAGGTAGGAGAAGGGATAAATTAACAGTTTGGGATTAACACATACACACTGCTATGTATAAAAGAGATCATCAACAAGGAACTACTGTATAGCACAGGGAACTACACTGAATATTTTGCAATAACCTATAAGGGGAAATGATCTGAAAAAGAATAGATATTTTTATTGACATCATCTATCAATGACAGATAAAATGTAACCTAAGCTAGGCCGATGGTGAGTGCTTCTGACCCTGAAGATTTCAGTCATCTAAAGTTTGGGCTCTGCCTATTTCCCAAGGCCCTTAAAGGACATACGTGTAGCCGTAGCTTAAAAATTCCCCAGTTTGGGGTTCGGGGAGGCACTGATTTGGAAAAATCCCTGGTGTTCTCCTTACATGCACGGGACCCTTCCTACAGCTAAAACATGCCTGTCACACCTAGAGGATGGTACACCGTTTGATCGGAAAGAGTTTGGAAAAGGCACCTCATCTCCTCATCGCCTGTTGCTCGGGTTCAACCCTCCAGCATCTTTCCTAACAATCTCCTCACTTGGTGATATCAGCACCGTCAACATCCTGTTGCACACAGTTTGGAATTTGTCCAGAGGATGTAGCGGAAGGATGAGAAAAATATAGAGACATGTCTTAGGTGTTCGGACAGGCACATGCCACTCTAATTTCCAATCCAGAAGACAAATTCATCAAAGGCTAGAATTGCCCACGGAAACAGAATAGGGCTAGAGGAAATCCCGCTGTTTTGTGTCCAGTTTCCAAATACACAAGTTGAAAAATGGAACTCAGGGGCACTAAAATTCATGAAACTGCAGAGTTGAAAATATCTATCGTCGAAAAATGTCTTGAAGTAAGTCACAGAAAAGGACTTGTAAGCAAGGGAGAGTGGCAGGAAACAGATTTGAAGAGGTAGAAAGGACTCCCCATTAAAGCACAAGAAAAGGGGCTGAACATCGCCAATGATGCAGTTGGCCAAAAAGGGTGTATGCATTTTTTCTGAATATATTCAAGTAAAGGCCATACACACTTTTTATCCAACCCAACAGGTGGGCACTGGAAATCAATATCACAAAATGTATCACTTCACATCAGTCAGAAGGGCCATCCACATAAAGTGTAAACACCAGAAATGCAGGACAGGGCGAGGAGAAAAGGGAGCCCTGTGAGGCTGATAGTGGAAATGTAATTTGCCAACGGCCACTCTGGAGAAGTGTATTGTGTTTGCTAAAACATCTAAAAAATGAGCTACAGAGCATAGGGCACTTGCACTCATGGGCGTGTACCTTGGGAAAAACAAAAATTGACAGAAAACAGGCACCCGAACGTTTACCACCTCTCTGTTAAAAAGGGCCTCAACTTGGATATAACCTAAATGTCCCTGGAAGGATAAAATGGATAAAAGAGATGGGGTACTTATGTAGAGTGGAATATTACTCATCCAGAAATCAATGAAATAAGGCCAGTTGTAACAACTCTGGAGGAGTTACATACGATCATTCTAAGTGACATATGTCAGAAAGAAAAAGACACATATCATAAGATGTCACTTAAAGGTGGAATCAAAAATGGCTACACATGAAATAAATTACAAAACAGTAACATAGTCAAATATGTAGAAAATAGACATAAGGCTGCTAAATGGGAAAGGTGGGGAATGGTGAGGTATTATCCAGGAGGTTGAAATTAGCAAAGATACCATTCCAAGTACCAAATTGAATAACTGACAAGGCCTACACGGTACCTCAAAGAACTGCACTCAGCCCACTCAAGTCACTGGAAAATAATACATATGACTGGTAAGCATCTGAAAAAGAATTTATTGTTGTCTCACAGTACATGAATCAAGTGGATGTACAGCAGCAAAAAACAGAGCTTTGAAAATCAGCTGTAACCAATATAAAAATAAATTTAAAACTATTTATAAAAACAGTGAGACAGACAAAAATTCTTACAACTTTTGTTGAAGGGCTACGATGTAACATGGATTGAACACATGTAGACCCACAGCAGGATGATTATATAAGGCTGGAAGCTATGCACGCTAAGAGATGTTAGAGAGGCTGGGTGAGGAAATGCAGACCTTTTAAAGTAATACTGCCTGGTACCCATTCCATGGGTCCCAAATCTGCAGGTTCAAGGGAGTCTTCTGACAGTGAAAACATGCCTGCGAAACCGAGATGAATGTACACCGTGTGCTCAGGAAAGGTGTCTAAAATGCACCTCATTTTTGATCTCCTGCTGCTGGGGTTCGCCATTCCAGCCACATTACTAACAACCTCCCCACTTGGAGAATCAGCACGTTTAACCTCCTGTTTCACACAGTTTGCAATTTGTGCAGAGGGTAAATGGGAAGAGGGGGAACCAATGAGAGATTAGCTGTAGGAGTTTTGACAGGCACATGTCACTCTAATTTCCCATTAGGAAGAAGAATTAACCAAAGGCTCAGCCTGCCTCCCCAGAACCAGAATAGGGCCGGAAGCAATCCAATGGTTTGGCGGCCAGCTCACAAAAAAAGCGAGTTGCAAAATGGAGCTCAGGAGCAGACAATTCAAAGACCTGCAAAGATATAAATGATAACCAACGTCCAAAAATATATTCAGGTAAGGCAACGAAGAGGATTTGAATGAGAGGCAGAATTGCAGGAAACAGATTTCAAAAGGTAGATTGTACTCACATTTAAAGCATATGAAAAGCAGCAGAATTTCTAAAATGATGCAGTTGGGCAAAAGGGTGTATGCGTTTTTTTCGTGAATATCTTCAGGAAAAAAACACATGCAGAGTTATTGGCCAACCAAGCAAGAGGGAAATGTAAATCTGCACAACAAAGGAGTCTCAATTTCCACTGCTCAGAAAGGCAATCCAAAAAACGTGTACAAACCAGAAATGCAGGAGAGGCCATGGAAAACAGGGAGCCTAGTCACGCTGATGGGTGGGGTATAAATATCCAAGAGCCACTCTGAAGAAGTGTATGCTGTTTCCAAAACTTCTAAAATACAAAGCCCCCAAGCAAAGGGGACTTCAACTCACGGGCATATGACTTGGGAAGACTAAATATCAATAAGACACAGGCACCCCAAAGTTTAGGGCTGCTCTGCATACAAGAACCTCAACTTTGGTACACCTAAAATATCCCAGGAAAAAGAGAAATGCATAAAGAACTTGTGGTAATTTTGTACAACGGAATATCACTCAGACGTGAAATCAGTGTATATAAGGCCAGTAGCAGCATAATGAGTGGATTTAGGTATGATGATTCTAAGGGAAATTAGTCACACAGAAAAAGAATCTTATCATAAGATATCACTTATAGAGGGAATGTCAATATCACAACACATGAACTGAATTAGGAAAGAGAACAGAGTCTCACATTTAGAAAAAAACTCTTATGCCTGCTTCAGGGGAAAGGAGAGGTGGGGTGATGCATAAAACCAGAGTATGATATTAGCACAGGTACCATTCCATAAACCAAATACAGAATAGACAAGACCTACACCTTCCTCAGTGAATGGGACTCAACACCCCTATTCCCCGCCGAGGAATATATCTGACTAGTAAGAATCTTAAAACCTATGTATTCATATGTCTCCGTAAGGAAATCAATTGTGTCTAGACTGGCATAAACAGGTCAGTGAAAACCAGCTCAACCCCATAATAAAAATGAATTTCAAAAACAAAACCAAAAAACAGCAAAATTCTTACACAATTCCTTCAGGGGTTCTAATGAAACCTGGAATGACCCTATCTGCAAAGACTGCTGGATGAGACATAAGGCTGGACACTTGGGACTGAGAGGACTGGTGAGATTAGGAGAGAAAATGCAGACCCTTTAAAGTAGTAATGCATGCCACCATTCCATGGGTCCCAAATCTCCAGGTAGAAGGGAATATCACTACAGTTATAACATGTATGGGAAACCTAGAGAATGGACACCCTGTGATGGCGAAAGGTTTCTAAAACTCTCCTAATTTTTCCTCTCCTTGTGCTCCACTTTGGCATTCCAACTGCTTTACTATCAATCTCCCAACTTAGGAGAGTCAGCCCCTATAACCTCCTGGTTCGCACAGTTTGCTATTTGTGCAGATGATGAAAGGGAAGAGGGAGAACCAATCAGAGAGTAGATGTAGGCATTTGGACGGGCACATGTCACTCTAATTTCCCGTCAGGAAGAAGAATTAACCAAAGCCTCAGCCACCCACAGGGAACCAATAAAGCCACCCCTGGAACCAGTATAGGTCCTGAAGCAAAATTGTGGATTTGCGGCCAGCTCACAAAAATGGGATTTGAAAATTGGAGCTCAGGGTCCCAGCAATTCAAAAACCTGCAGAGTTATAAAGGACTACTCTCTTCCAGAAATCTGTTGAGGGAAGGCAATGAAGTGGACTTGAAAATGAGGCAGAATTGCACAAAACATATTTCAAGAGGTAAATTGGAATCGCCTTTGAAGCACAGAAAAAGCATCCCAACTTGGACGGTGATGCACTTGGCCAAAAAGGGCGTATGCCTTTTCCCCTGAATATATTCAGGAGAAAACGCATACGTCCTTTCTGGCCAATGAAGCAAGCATGCAATGCAAATCCACACTACAAAGAATTGTCACTTCCCACCGGTCGAAAGGGACATCTGTATATCTGTAAAAACCAGAAAGGCAAGAGCGAGATGACAAGGGCATGAAGCAATGTGATCCCAAGGGTCATGGAGGATTGTGATGACAAGCGCATGGAGCATTGTGATGACAAGATTATGTAGCATTTTGCTGACAAAGGCAAGGAGCATTGTGATGACAAGGTTCATGGAGCACTTTGATGACAAGCGTCATGGAGCATTGTGATTACAGGGGTCATGGAGCATTGGGATGACAAGAGCATGGATCATTGTGATGACAAGGTTCATGGAGCATTTTGATGACAAGAGTCCCGGATCATTGTGTCGTCAGGGTTCATGGAGCGTTGTGATGACAGTGGTCATGGAGCATTGTGATGACAGGGGTCAGGGAGCATTGTGATGAGAAGGTCATGGACCATTGGGCTGAAAATATTCATGGAGTATTGTGATGAGAGGCGTCATGGAGCATTGTGATGACAAGGTACTGGAGCATTGTGATGAGAAGACCATGGAGCCTTGTGATGACATGTCTCATGGGGCATTCTGAGGAAAAGGGGCATGCAGCATTGTGATTACAGAGGTCTTGGAGCATTGTGATGACAAGGGCATGGAGCATTGGGATGAGAAGGCCATGGAGCGTTCTGATGACATGCATCATGGAGCTTTGTGAGGACAAGGGCATGGAGCATTGTGTTTTCAGGGGTCTTGGAGCACTGTGATGAAAAGGGCATGGATCATTGTGATGAAAAAGGCATGGAGCCTGGTCATGACAGGGTTCAAGGAGCATACTGACGACAAGTGTCAGGGAGCATTGTGATGACAAGGGTATTGAGCATTGTGATGACAAAGGTCATGGAGCATTGTGATGAGAAGATGATGGATAATTGTGATGACGAGCGTCATGGGGCGTTGTGATGATAAGTGTTATGGAACATTTTGATCACAAGGATTTGGAGCATTGTGATGACAGAGGTCATGGGACATTTTGATTTCATTGTGATGACAATAGCCTGAAGCATTATGATGATGGGCATGCTGCATTGTGATGACAGGGTTCATGGAGCATTGAGATGAAAAGGGGCATGGAGCATTGTGATTACAGGAGTCTTGGAGCATTGTGATGACAAGGGCATGGAGCATCGTGAATGAGAAGGCCATGGAGAATTCTGATGACATGCGTCATGGAGCTTTGTGATGACAAGGGCATGGAGCATTGTGATTACAGGGGTCTTGGAGCACTGTGATGACAAGGGGCATGGAGCCTTGTGATGACAAGGCCGTGGAACATTGTGATGGCAGTGGTCATGGAGCATTTTTATGACAGGGGTCATGGAGCATTGTGATGACCAGGGCATGGAACACTGTGATACATGGGTCATGGAGGATTGTAATGACAAGCGCATGGAGCATTGTGATAAGAATGGCATCGAGCATTGTGATGAAAAGCATCATGTAGCCTGTGATGACAAGGGCATGGAACAATGTGATGAGAGGTTTCATGGAGCATTGTGATGACAATGGCATGCAGCATTGTGATGCCAAGGGTCATGGAGCTTTGTGATGACAAAGGTCATGGAGCATTTTGATGACAAGAGGTGTGGTGCATTCTGTTGTGTAGGGCAGGGAGCATTGTGATAACAGGGTCATGGAGCAATTTGATGAAAAGTGTCATGGAACATTTTGATGACAGGGGTTATGGAACATTGAGATGTCAAGGGTCATGGAACATTTCCATGACAGGGTTTAAGGACCATTGTGATGACAGGGGAGTGGGTGTATTGTGATGACTAGTGAGGGAACATGTTGATATCAGTGGTGAGAGAGCATTTTTATAAGAAGTGCATGGAGCATTGTGATGACAATCTTTATGGAGCATTGTGATGACAAGGTTGTGGAGCATTGTGATGACAAGGGTCATGGAACATTGAGTTGACAAAGGCACGGAGCATTGTGATGACAAGTGTCACGGAGCATTGTGATGAAAAGTTCATGGAGCATTGTGGTGACAAAGTTCACAGAGCCTTGTGATGATGAGGGCATGGACCATTGTGATGACACAGGTCATGAAGCCTTGTGAAGACTGGAGTCACGGAGAATTGTGATGACTGGGGTCATGGAGCATTGTGATGACAAGGGCATGGAGCTTTGTGATGACAGGGGCATAGGGCATTGGTCTGACAAGTTTCATGGATAATTGTGTTGACAGTGGGCATGGCACATTGTGATGACAAGGTCATGGAGCATTGTGAAGACAAGGTCATGGAGTATTGTGAAGACAGGTGTCAGGGAGCATTGTGATGACATATTTCATGGTCCATTGTGATGACAATGGCATGGAGCATTGTGATGTCAAGTGTTATGGAGGATTGTGATGACAAAGGTAATGGAGCATTGTGATGACAAGGGCTTGGATCATTGTGATGACAACGGGCAGTGAGAATTTTGATGAAAAGGTCGTGAAGCATTGTGATAACAAAGGCATGGAGCATGCTATGACAGGGGTCATGGGGCATTGCGATGACAAGTGCATGGAGAATTGTGATGACAAGAGCATGTAACATAGTGATGAGAACTGTCATGGAGCACTGTGATGACAAGGACATGGAGAATTGTGATGACAAGGGACATGGTGCATTGTCATAACCAGGGCATGGAGCATTGTGATGGCAAGACCGTGGAGCACTGTGATGAGAAGACCATGGATAATTGTGATGATGAGCATCATGGAACACTGTAATGACAAGGGGCATGGAGCATTGTGATGACAGGTGTCATGGAGCATTGTGACGACAGGGGTCATGGATCATTGTGATGACAAGTGTCACGGAGCATTCTGATGACAAGCTTGTGGAGTATTGTGATGACAATGGCATGGAGCATTGTGATGAAAAGGGCATGGATCACTGTGATGAAAAAGGCATGGAGACTTGTCATGACAGGGTTCAATGAGCATACTGACGACAGGTGTCAGGGAGCATTGTGATGACAAGTGTATTGAGAATTGTGATGACAAGGGTCATGGAGCATTGTGATGAGAAGTCCATGGATAATTGTGATGACCAGCATCATGGGGCGTTGTGATGACAAGTATTACGGAACATTGTGATCACAAGGGTTTGGAGCATTGTGATGACAGAGGTCATGGATCATTTTGATTTCATTGTGATGACAATAGCATGAAGCATTATGATGATGGGCATGGTGCATTATGATGACAGGGTTCATGGATCATTGAGATGAAAAGGGGCATGGAGCATTGTGATTACAGGGGTCTTGGAGCATTGTGATGAGAAGGGTCATGGAGCCTTGTAATGACAAGGCCATGGAACATCGTGATGGCAGGGGTAATGGAGCATTGTTATCACAGGTGTAATGGAGCATTGTGATGGCAAGGGCATGGAGCATTGTGATGAGAAGGCCATGGAGCATTCTGATGACATGTGTCAGGTAGCATTGTGATGACAATGGCATGGAGCAATGTGATGAGAGCGTTCATGGAGCATTGTGATGACCATGACATGGAGCATTGTGATGCAAAGGGTCATGGATCTTTGTGATGACAAAGGTCATGGAGCATTTTGATGACAAGGGCGTGGTGCATTGTGATGAGAAGGGCAGGGAGCATTGTGATGACAGGGTCATGGAACAATTTGATGAAAAGGGTCATGCAACATTTTGGTGACAGGGGTTATGGAACATTGTGATGTCAGGGGTCATTGAGCATTTTGATGAAATGGTTCATGGAGCATTTTGATGACAGGGGTTATGGAACATTGTGATGTCAGGGGTCATCGAACATTGTGATGATAAGTGCATGTAGAATTGTGATGACAGGAGTCATGGAACATTGTGATGACAGGGGTGAGGGAGTATTGTGATGAATAGTGATGTAACATTGTGATATCAGTGGTGAGAGAGCATTTTGATGAGAAGTGCATGGAGCATTGTGATGACAAGGTTTATGGAGCATTGTGATGACAAGATTGTGGAGCACTGTAATGACAAGCGCATGGCGCATTGTGATGACATGGGTCATGGAGCATTGTGCTGAGAAAGGCATAGAGCATTGTGATGACAAGGGTCAAAGAGCATTGTGATGAAAAGTTCATGGAGCATTGTGGTTAAAAAGTCACAGAGACTGTAGATGAGGAGGGCATGGACCATTGTGATGACAAAGGTCATGAAGCATTGTGATGACTGGAGTCACGGAGAATTGTGATGACAGGGGTCGTGGAGCATTGTGATAAGAAGGGCATGGAACATTGTGATGACAAGGGCATGGAGCATTGGTCTAATAAGTTTCATGGATTATTGCGATGACAGTTGGAATGGCGCATTGTGATGACAAGGGCATGGAGCACTGTGATGACCAGGTCATGCAGTATTGTGAAGACAGGTGTCAGGGAGCATTGTGATGACATATGTAATGGAGCATTGTGATGACAATGGCATGGAGCATTGTGCTGCCAAGTGTCATGGAGGATTCTGATGACAAAGGTAATGGAGCATTGTGATGACAATGGCTTGGAGCATTGTGATGACAAGGGTCAGGGAGCATTCTGATGACAAGCTTGTGGAGTAATTTGATGACATTGGCATGGAGCATTGTGATGAAAACGGCATGGGGCATTGTGATGAAAAAGGCATGGAGCCTTTTCGTGACAGGGTTCAAGGAGCATTCTGACGACAAGTGTCAGGGAGCATTGTGATGACAAGTGTATTGAAAATTATGATGACAAAGGTCATGGAGCATTGTGATGAAAAGGGCATGGAGTATTGTGATGAAAGGCATCATGGAGCGTTGTGATGACAAGTGTTATGGAACATTGTGATCACAAGGGTTTGGAGCATTGTGAGGACAGAGGTCTTGGATCATTTTGATTTCAAGGAACATGGAGCATTGTGATGACAAGGGCAGGAAGCAATGTGATCCCAAGGTTCATGGAGTATTGTGATGACAAGCGCATAGAGCATCCTAATGACAGGGTCATGTAGCATTTTGCTGACAAAGGCATGGAGCATTGAGATGACAGGTGTCCAGGAGCACTGTGATGGCAAGCGTCAAGGAGCATTGTGTTTACAGGGGTCAAGGAGCATTGGGATGACAAGGGCATGCATCATTGTGATGCCAAGTGTCATGGAGCATTGGGCTGAAAATGTTCATGGAGTTTTGTGATGACAGGGGTCAATGAGCATTGTGATGACTAGGGAATGGAGCATTGTGATGACAAGAGTACCGGATCATTGTGTTGTCAGGTGTCACGGAGCGTTGTGATGACAGTGGTCATGGAGCATTGTGATGATATTGGTCAAGGAGCATTGTAATGAGAAGGTCATGGAGCATTGGGCTGAAAACGTTCATGGAGTATTGTGATGACAGGCGTCATGGAGCATTGTGATGATAAGGGAATGGAGCATTTTGATGACAACGTCCTGGAGCATTGTGATGAGAAGACCATGGAGCCTTGTGATGACAAGTCTCATGGAGCATTCTGATGAAAAGGGGCATGGAGCATTGTGATTACAGGGGTCTAGGACCATTGTGATGACAAGGGCATGGAGCATTGTGATGAAAAGTGCATGGATCATTGTGATGAAAAAGGCATGGAGCCTTGTCATGAAAGGGTTCAAGGAGCATACCGATGGCAAGAGTAAGGGAGCATTGTGATGACATGTGTATTGAGCATTGTGATGACAAATGTCATGGGGCATTGTGATGAGAAGTCCATGGATAATTGTGATGACCAGCATCATGGGGCATTGTGATGACAAGTGTTATGGAACATTGTGATCACAAGGGTTTGGAGCATTGTGATGACAGAGGTCATGGAGCATTTTGATTTCATTGTGATGACAATAGTATGAAGCATTATGATGATGGGCATGGTGCATTGTGATGACAGTGTTCATGGAGCATTTTGATGAAAAGGGTCATGGAGCATTTGTCTGACAAGTTTCATGGATTATTGTGATGACAGTGGGCATGGCACATTGTGATGACAAGGGCATGAAGCATTGTGATGACAAGGTCATGGAATATTGTGAAGACAGGTGTCAGGGAGCATTGTAATGACATATGTCATGTTCCATTGTGATGACAATAACACGGAGCATTGTGATGCCAAGTGTCATGGAGGATTGTTGTGACAAACGTAAAGGAGCATTTTGATGACAAGGGCATGGAGCATTGAGATGACAAGGTCCACTGATAATTTTAATGTCCAGGTCGTGACACATTGTGATGACAAGCGCATGGAGCTTCCTATGACAGGGGTCATGGAGCATTGCGATGACAAGTGCATGGAGTATTGTGATGACAAGAGCATATTACATTGTGATGAGAAGTGCCATGGAGCATTGTGATGACAAGGAAGTGGAGAATTGTGAGGACGAGGGACATTGAGCTTTGAGATGACCAGGGCATGGAGAATTGTGATGGCAAAACCGTGGAGCATTGTGATGAGAAGACCTTGCGTAATTGTGATGACGAGCATCATGAAGCACTGTAATGACAAGGGGCATGAAGCATTGTGATGACAGGTGTCAGGGAGCATTGTGATGACAGGGGTCATGGAGCATTGTGATGACAAGGGCACGGAGCATTGTGATGACAAGGGCCATTGAGAATTTTGATGACAAGGTCATGAAGCATTGTGATGACAAACACTTGGAGCTTGCTATGACACGGGGCATGGAACATTGCAATGACAAGTGCATGGAGAATTGTGATGACAAGAGCATGTAACATTGTGATGAGAAGTGTCATGTAGCATTGTGATGACAAGGACGTGGAGAATTGTGATGACAAGGGACATGGAGCATTGTGATGAGCAGGGCATAGAGCATTGTGATGACAGGTGTCATGGAGCATTATTATGACAAGGGCCATAGTGCATTCTGACATAAGATATCACTTATGAAGGGAATGTAAACATGGCTACATATGAACTGAATTAGGAAAGAGAACAGTGTCTCAGATATAGAAAACACACTTATGCTTGCTTAAGGGGAAAGGAGAGGTGGGGAGACACACAAAACCAGAGTTTGATATTAGCACAGGTAACATTCCATAATCCAAATACAGAAGAGACAAGCCCTACTCCTTCCTCAGTGAACGGGACTCAACACCCTAATTCCTGGCAGAGAAATATATCTGACTAGTAAGAATCTTAAAACCTATGTATTGATATGTCTCCGTAAAGGAACCAAGTGTGTCTAGCACGACATAAACACGGCAGTGAGAAGCAGCTCAAACCCACTATAAAAATGAATTTCAAAACAAAACAAAAAACAGTTTAATTCTTAAACAATACCTTCAGGGGTTCTGATGAAACTTGGAATGACCCTGTCTACAACGACAGCTGGATGTGGCATAAGGCTGGTCACTTGGGACTGAGACGATTGGTGAGATTGGGTGAGAAAAGGCAGACCCTCTAAAGCAATAATTCCTGCCCATCATTCCATGGTTCCCAACTCTCCAGGTAGAAGGGAATATCACTACAGTTATAACATGTATGGGAAACCTAGGGAATGGACACCCTCTGATGGAGAAAGGTTTCTAAAACTCTACTAATTTTTTTTCTCTCCTTGTGCTCCAACTTGACATTCCTACTGCTTTAATATCAATCTCCCAACTTGGAGAGTCAACCCCTATAACCTCCTGTTTCGCACAGTTGGCACATTGTTCAGAGGATATAAGGGAAAAGGGAGAACCAATGAGAGAGTAGCTGTAGGCATTTGGACGGCCACATGTCACTCTAATTTCCCGTCACGAAGAAGAATTAACCAAACTCTCAGCCTGCCCCCCCACACCGGAACCTGTACAGGTCCTGAAGCAAAACTATGGATTTGCGGTCAGCTCACAAAAACGCGAGTTGAGAACCGGAGCACAGCGGCACAGCATTTCACTAACTTGCAGAGTTATAAAGGACTACTCTCTTCCAAAAATCTGTTGAGGGAAAGCCACGAGGAAGACTTTAAAATGATGCAGAATTGCACGAAACAGATTTCAAGAAGTATATTGGAATTGCCTTTAAACACAGGAAAAGCATCACAACTTCGACAATTATGGAATTGTCCATAAAGGGCGTATGCGTTTTCTCCTGAATATATTCAGGAGAAAATGCATACGCCGATTTTGACCAACCAAGCAACTGCACAATGCAAATCTGCACTACAAATAAGTATCACTTCCCACCGGTCAAAAGGGTCATCTGCAAAATGTGTAAAAACCAGAAAGGCAAGACAGGCTCTGGAGAACAGTAAGCCTTGTTATGCTCATGGGTGGGATGTAAATTGCCAACAGCCACCCTGGAGGAGTGCATTGTGTTCTCTAAAAGAAGTAAACAACAGAGCTTCACAACCTAAGTCACTTCCAGTCATGGGAATATACCTTGGGAAAACTGAATATCAATAAGACACAGCCACCGCAAAATTTAGGGCAGCACTGCTTACAAGAACCTCGAATCCGGGACACCTTAAATATCCAAGGAAAGACAAAAATGGTAAATAAATTGTGGAACTTACGTATGATGGAATATCCCTCAGCCATGAAATCAATGTCATAAGGACAGTAGAAGCAAAATGAGTGGATTCAGGTTCGATGATTCTAAGTGAAATAAGTCACACAGGAAAAGAAACTTATCATAAGATATCACTTATGAAGATCCTGTAAACATGGCTACACATGAACTGAGTTAGGAAAGAGAACAGTGTCTCACATTTAGAAAACACAATTATGCCTGCTTAAGGGTGAAGGAGAGGTGGGGGGGATGCATAAAACCAGAGTTTTATATAAGCACAGATACCGTTCCAAAAACCAACTATGGAATAGACAAAACCTACACCTTCCTCAGTGAAAGGGACTCAAAACCCCATATTTCCCGCAGAGGAATACATCTGACTAGTAAGAATCTTAAAACCTATGTATTGATATGTCTCCGTAAGGGAATCAAGGGTGTCTAGACTGGCATAAACATGGCAGCGAGAATCAGCTCAAACCCACTATAAAAAGGAATTTCAAAAACAAAACAAAACAACTGGGAAATTCTTTACAATTCCTTCAGGGTCGCTGATGAAACCTTGAATGACCGTATCTACAATGACAGCTGGATGTGGCATAAGGCTGGACACTTGGGACTGAGACGATTGGTGAGATTGGGTGAGCAAATGCAGACCCTTTAAAGCAATAATGCATGGCAACCATTCCATGGGTCCCAACTCTGCAGGTTGAAGAGAATATTACTACAGCAATAACATATACAGGAAATCTAGAGAATGGACACACTGAGGATACGAAAGGTTTCTAAAACTCAACGAATAGTCCCTCTCCTGGTGCTCCGGTTTGACTTTCCAACTGCTTTACTATCAATCTCCCAACTTGGAGAGACAGCCCCTTTAACATCCTGGTTCACACAAGTTGCGAAATTGGCAGAGGATGAAAGGCATGAGGGAGAACCAATGAGAGAGTAGCTGTTAGGCATTTGGACGGACACATGTCAATCTAATTTCCCGGCAGGAAGAAGAATTAACCAAAGTCTCAGCCACCCACCGGGAACCAGTATAGGTCCTGCACCAAAATTTTGGACTTGCGGTCAGTTCACAAAAAACGAGTTGAAAAATGGAGCTCAGGGGCACAGCAATTCACAAACTGACAGAATAATAAAGGAAAACTATCGTCTAAAAATCTGTTGAGGGAAGGCAACGAGGTGGGCTTGAAATCGAGGCAGAATAGCAGGAAACAGATTTCAAGAGGTACATTGGAATTGCCTTTAAAGCACACGAAGAGGGGCACAACTTCCACAATGATGCACTTGGCCAAAAAGGGTGTATTCGTTTTCACCTGAAGATATTCAGGAGAAAACGCATACGCCTTTTTTGGCCAAGCAAGCAAGAAGGCAATGCAAATTGGCACTACAAAGAAGTATCACTTCCCACCGGTCAAAATGGACATCCACAAAATATGTAAAAAACAGAAAGGCAAGAGAGGCCCTGGAGAACAGGGAGCCTTGTTATGCTGATGGGCGGGATGTAAATTGCCAACTGCCTCCCTGGAGGAGTGTATTGTGTTCCCTAAAACAAGTAAAGAACAGAGCTACAGAGCCAAGGGCACTTCCAGTCTAGGGAATATACCTTGGGAAACTGAAAAACAATAATACAGAGCCACCCCAAAATTTAGGGCGGCACTGCCTACAAGAACCTCAACTTGGGTACACCTTAAATATCCCAGGAAATATAAAAATGGTTCAAAAATTTGTGGTACATACGTACGATGGAATATCCCTCAGCCATGAAATCAATGTCATAAGACCAGTAGCAGCAAAATGAGTGGATTCAAGTACGATGATTCTAAGTGAACAAAGTCACACAGAAACAGAAACTTATCATAAGATATCACTTATGATGATCATGTCAACATGGCTACACCTGAACTTAAATTGGAAAGAGAACAGAGTCTCACATTTAGAAAACACTCTTATTCCTTCTTAAGGGGGAATGAGAGGTGGGGTGATGCATAAAACCAGAGTTTGATATAAGCACAGGTACTGTTCCAAAAACCAACTATGGACTACAGAAGACATACACCTTCCTCAGTGAAAGGGACTCAAAACCCCATATTCCCACAGAGGAATATATGTGACTAGTAAGAATCTTAAAACCTATGTATTGATATGACACCATAAGGGAATCAAGTGTTTCTAGACTGGCATAAACATGGCAACGAGAATCAGCCTAAACTCACTATAAAAAGGAATTTAAAAAACAAAACAAAAAAAACATGGAAATTCTTTACAATTCCTTCAGGGTCTCTGATGAACCCTGGAATGACCCTAACTACAATGACAGCTGGATATGGCATAAGGCTGGACACTTGGGAATGAGAGAATTGGTGACATTGGGTGAGCAAATGCAGACCCTTTAAAGCAATAACGCATGGCACCCATTCCATGGGTCCCCACTCTACAGGTTGAAGGGAATATTACTTCCATTCTAACATATACGGGAAACCTAGATAATGGACACACTGGGAATACGAAAGGTTTCTAAAACTCAACGAATAGTCCCTATCCTGGTGCTCAGGTTTGACTTTCCAACAACTTTTCTATCAATCTCCCAAATTGTAGAGACAACACCTTTAACCTCCTGGTTCGAACAGGTTGCCAATTTCGCAGAGGATGAAAGGAAAGGGGGAGAACCAATGAGAGAGTAGCTGTTAGGCATTTAGACGGGCACATGTCACTCTAATTTCCCGGCAGGAAGAAGAATTAACCAAAGTCTCCGCCACCCACTTGGAACCAGTATAAGTCCTGAAACAAAATTTTGGACTTGCGGTCAGCTCACAAAAAACGAGTTGAAAAATAGAGCTCAGGGCCACAGTAATTCACAAACTGGCAGAATAATAAAGGACAACTATCGTCCAAAAATCTGTTGAGGGAAGGCAATGAGGCGGAGTTGAAAGCAAGGCTGAATAGCAGGAAACAGATTTCAAGAGGTATGTTGGAATCACCTCTAAAGCACCAGAAGTGGGGCACAACTTCGACAATGATGCACTTGGCCAAAAAGGGCGTATGCGTTTTCTCCTGAATATATTCAAGAGAAAACGCATACGCCCTTTTTGGCCAAGCAACAAAGCAGGCAATGCAAATCTGCACTACAAGGAAGTATCACTTCCCACCGGTCAAAAGGGACATCCACAAAATGTGTAAGAACAAGAAAGGCAAGACAGGCCCTGGAGAACTGGGAGCCTTGTTATGCTGATTGGCGGGATGTAAATTGCCAACTGCCTCTCTGGAGGAGTGCATTGTGTTCCCTAAAACAATTAAACAACAGAGCTACAGAGCCAAGGGCACTTCCAGTCTAGGGAATATACCTTGGGAAAACTGAAAATGAATAAGACAGAGCCACCCCAAAGTTTAGGGCTGCACTGCTTACAAAAACCTCAACTTGGGTACACATTAAATATCCCGGGAAATATAAAAATGATTCAAAAAACTGTGGTATTTACGTACGAAGGAATATCCCTCAGCCATGAAATCAATGTCATAAGACCAGTAGCAGCAAAATGAGTGGATTCTGGTATGATGACTCTATGTGAAATGCATCACACAGAAAAAGCAACTTATCATAAGATATCACTTATGAAGATCCTGTAAACATGGCTACACTTGAACTGAGTTAGGAAAGAGAACAGAGTCTCACATTTAGAAAAAACTCTTATGCCTGATAAAGGGGGAAGGAGAGGTGGCGTGATCTATAAAACCAGAGTTTAATATAAGCACTGGTACCAATAAAAACACCAACTATGGAATAGACGAGACCTACACCTTCCTCAGTGAAAGGGACTCAAAACCCCATATTTCCTGCAGAGGAATATATCTGACTAGTAAGAATCTTAAAACGTATGTATTGATATGTCTCCATAAGGGAATCAAGTGTGTCTAGACTGGCATAAACATGGCAGCGAGAATCAGCTCAAACCCACTATAAAAAGGAATTTCAAAAACAAAACAAAACAACTGGGAAATTCTTTACAATTCCTTCAGGGTCTCTGATGAAACCTGGAATGACCCTATCTACAACGACAGCTGGATGTGGCATAAGGCTGGACACTTGGGACTGAGAGGATTGGTGAGATTGGGTGAGCAAATGCAGACCCTTTAAAGCACAATTACCTGGCACCCATTCCATGGGTCCCAACTCTCCAGGTTGAAGGGAATATTACTACAGCTATAACATGTACAGGAAACCTAGAGAACGGACACACTGTGAATACGAAAGGTTTCTAAAACTCAACGAATAGTCCCTCTCCTGGTGCTCCAGTTTGACTTTCCATCTGCTTTACTATCAACCTCCAAACTTGGAGAGACAGCCCGTTTAACCTCCTGGTTCGCACAGGTTGCCAATTTGGCAGAGGATGAAAGGGAAGAGGGAGAACCAATGAGAGAGTAGCTGTTAGGCATTTGGACGGGCACATATCACTCTAATTTCCCGGCAGGAAGAAGAATTAACCAAAGTCTCAGCCACCCACCAGGAACCAGCATAAATCCTGAACCAAAATTTTGGACTTGCGGTCAGCTCACAAAAAACGAGTTGAAAAATGGATCTCAGGGGCACAGCAATTCACAAACTGGCAGAGTAATAAAGGAGAACTATCGTCCAAAAATCTGTTGAGGGAAGACATCGAGGCGGACTTGAAAGCGAGGTAGAATAGCAGGAAACAGATTTCAAGAGGTACGTTGGAATCGCCTTTAAAGCACAGGAAGAGGGGCACAACTTCGACAAAGATGCACTTGGCCAAAAAGGGCGTACGCGTTTTCTCCTGAATATATTCAGGAGAAAATGCGTACGCCCTTTTTGGCCAAGCAAGGAAGCGCGCAATGCAAATCTGCACTACAAAGAAGTATCACTTCCCACCGTTCAAAAGGGACATCCACAAAATGTGTAAAAACCAGAAAGGCAAGACAGGCCCTGGAGAACAGGGAGCCTTGTTATGCTGATGGGCAGGATGTAAATTGCCAACAGCCTCTCTGGAGGAGTGCATTCTGTTCCCTAAAACAAGTACAGAACAGAGCTACAGAGCCAAGGGCACTTCCAGTCTAGGGAATATACCTTGGGAAAACTGAAAATCAATAAGACAGAGCCACCCCAAAATTTAGGGCTCCACTGCTTACAAGGACCTCAACTTGGGAACACCTTAAGTATCCAAGGAAATACAAAAATGGTTCAAAAAATTGTGGTACTTACGTACGATGGAATATCCCTCAGCCATGAAATCAATGTTATAAGACCAGTAGCTGCAAAATTGGTGGATTCAGGTACGATGATTCTATGTGAAATAAGTCACACAGAAAAAGAAACTTATCATAAGATATCACTTATGAAGATCCTGTAAACATGGCTACACTTGAACTGAGTTAGGATAGAGAACAGAGTCTCACATTTAGAAAACACTCTTATGCCTGCTTAAGGGGGAAGGAGAGGTGGTGTGATGCATAAAACCAGAGTTTGATATAAGCACAGGTACCGTTCCGAAAACCAACTATGGAATAGACAAGACCTATACCTTCCTCAGTGAAAGGGACTCAAAACCCCATATTTCCCGCAGAGGAAAATATCTGACTAGTAAGAATCTTAAAACCTATGTATTGATATGTCTCCGTAAGGGAATCAAGTGTGTCTAGACTGGCATAAACATGGCAGCGAGAATCAGCTCAAACCCACTATAAAAAGGAATTTCAAAAACAAAACAAAAAAACTGGGAAATTCTTTACAATTCCTTCAGGGTCTCTGATGAAAGCTGGAATGACCCTATCTACAATGACAGCTGGATGTGGCATAAGGAGGGAAACTTGGGACTGAGACGATTGGTGAGATTGGGTGAGCAAATGCAGACCCTTTAAATCAATAATGCATGGCACCCATTCCATGGGTCCGAAATCTCCAGGTTGAAGGGAATATTACTACAGCTATAACATGTGCGGGTAACCTAGAGAACGGACACACTGAATACGAAAGGTTTCTAAAACTCAACGAATAGTCCCTCTCCTGGTGCTCCGGTTTGACTTTCCGTCTGCTTTACTATCAACCTCCCAACTTGGAGAGACAGCCCCTTTTACCTCTTGGTTCGCACAGGTTGCCAATTTGGCAGAGGATGAAAGGGAAGAGGGAGAACCAATGAGAGAGTAGCTGTTAGGCATTTGGACGGGCACATATCACTGTAATTTCCCGGCAGGAAGAAGAATTAACCAAATTCTCAGCCACCCACCGGGAACCAGTATAGGTCCTGAACCAAAATTTTGGACTTGCGGTCAGCTCACCAAAAACGAGTTGAAAAATTGAGCTCAGGGGCACAGCAATTCACAACCTGGCCGAGTAATAAAGCACAACTATCTTCCAAAAATCTGTTGAGGGAAGGCAACGAGGCGGACTTGAAAGCGAGGCAGCATAGCAGGAAACAGATTACAAGAGGTACGTTGGAATCGCCTTTAAAGCACAGGAAGAGGGGCACAACTTCGACAATGATGCACTTGGCCAAAAAGGGCGTATGCGTTTTCTCCTGATTATATTCAGGAGAAAACGCATACGCCCTTTTTGGCCAAGCAAGCAAGCGGGCAAGGCAAATCTGCACTACAAAGAAGTATCACTTCCCACCGGTCAAAAGGGACATCCACAAAATGTGTAAGAACAAGAAAGGCAAGACAGGCCCTGGAGAACAGGGAGCCTTGTTATGCTGACGGGCGGGATGTATATTGCCAACTGCCTCTCTGGAGGAGTGCATTGTGTTCCCTAAAACAAGTAAAGAACAGAGCTACAGAGCCAAGGACACTACCAGTCTAGGGAATATACCTTGGGAAAACTGAAAATCAATAAGACAGAGCCACCCCAAAATTTAGGGCTGCACTGCATACAAGGACCTCAACTTGGATATACCTTAAGTATCCCAGAAAATATAAACATGGTTCAAAAAATTGTGGTACTTACGTACGATGGAATATCCCTCAGCCATGAAATCAATGTCATAAGACCAGTAGCAGCAAAATGGGTGGATTCAGGTACGATGATTCTAAGTGAAATAAGTCACACAGAAAAAGAAACTTATCATAAGATATCACTTATGAAGATCCTGTAAACATGGCTACACTTGAACTGAGTTAGGAAAGAGAACAGTGTCTCACATTTAGAAAACACTCTTATACCTGCTTAAGGGGGAAGGAGAGGTGGGGTGATGCATAAAACCAGAGTTTGATATAAGCACAGGTACCGCTCCAAAAACCAACTATGGAATAGACAAGACATACACCGTCCTCAGCGAAAGGGACTCAAAATCCCATATTTCCCGAGAGGAAAATATCTGACTAGTAAGAATCTTAAAACCTATGTATTGATATGTCTCCGTAAGGGAATCAAGTGTGTGTAGACTGGCATAAACATGGCAGCGAGAATCAGCTCAAACCCACTATAAAAAGGAATTTCAAAAACAAAACAAAAAAACTGGGAAATTCTTTACAATTCCTTCAGGGTCTCTGATGAAAGCTGGAATGACCCTATCTACAATGACAGCTGGATGTGGCATAAGGAGGGACACTTGGGACTGAGACGATTGGTGAGATTGGGTGAGCAAATGCAGACCCTTTAAATCAATAATGCATGGCACCCATTCCATGGGTCCGAACTCTCCAGGTTGAAGGGAATATTACTACAGCCATAACATGTGCAGGAAACATAGAGAACGGACACACTGTGAATACGAAAGGTTTCTAAAACTCAACGAATAGTCCCTCTCCTGGTGCTCCGGTTTGACTTTCCGTCTGCTTTACTATCAACCTCCCAACTTGGAGAGACAGCCCCTTTAACCTCTTGGTTCGCACAGGTTGCCAATTTGGCAGAGGATGAAAGGGAAGAGGGAGAACCAATGAGAGAGTAGCTGTTAGCCATTTGGACGAGCACATATCACTGTAATTTCCCGGCAGGAAGAAGAATTAACCAAATTCTCAGCCACCCACCGGGAACCAGTATAGGTCCTGAACCAAAATTTTGGACTTGCGGTCAGCTCACCAAAAACGAGTTGAAAAATGGAGCTCAGGGGCACAGCAATTCACAAACTGGCCGAGTAATAAAGGACAACTCTCGTCCAAAAATCTGTTGAGGGAAGGCAACGAGGCGGACTTGAAAGCGAGGCAGAATAGCAGGAAACAGATTTCAAGAGGTACGTTGGAATCGCCTTTAAAGCACAGGAAGAGGGGCACAACTTCGACAATGATGCACTTGGCCAAAAAGGGCGTATGCGTTTTCTCCTGAATATATTCAGGAGAAAACGCATACGCCCTTTTTGGCCAAGCAAGCAAGCGGGCAATGCAAATCTGCACTACAAAGAAGTATCACTTCCCACCGGTCAAAAGGGACATCCACAAAATGTGTAAGAACAAGAAAGGCAAGACAGGCCCTGGAGAACAGGGAGCCTTGTTATGCTGATGGGCGGGATGTAAATTGCCAACTGCCTCTCTGGAGGAGTGCATTCTGTTCCCTAAAACAAGTAAAGAACAGAGCTACAGAGCCAAGGGCACTACCAGTCTAGGGAATATACCTTGGGAAAACTGAAAATCAATAAGACAGAGCCACCCCAAAATTTAGGGCTGCACTGCATACAAGGACCTCAACTTGGATACACCTTAAGTATCCCAGAAAATATAAACATGGTTCAAAAAATTGTGGTACTTACGTACGATGGAATATCCCTCAGCCATGAAATCAATGTCATAAGACCAGTAGCAGCAAAATGGGTGGATTCAGGTACGATGATTCTAAGTGAAATTAGTCACACAGAAAAAGAAACTTATCATAAGATATCACTTATGAAGATCCTGTAAACAAAGCTACACTTGAACTGAGTTAGGAAAGAGAACAGTGTCTCACATTTAGAAAACACTCTTATACCTGCTTAAGGGTGAAGGAGAGGTGGGGTGATGCATAAAACCAGAGTTTGATATAAGCACAGGTACCGTTCCAAAAACCAACTATGGAATAGACAAGACCTACACCGTCCTCAGCGAAAGGGACTCAAAACCCCATATTTCCCGCAGAGGAAAATATCTGACTAGTAAGAATCTTAAAACCTATGTATTGATATGTCTCCGTAAGGGAATCAAGTGTGTGTAGACTGGCATAAACATGGCAGCGAGAATCAGCTCAAACCCACTATAAAAAGGAATTTCAAAAACAAAACAAAAAAACTGGGAAATTCTTTACAATTCCTTCAGGGTCTCTGATGAAAGCTGGAATGACCCTATCTACAACGACAGCTGGATGTGGCATAAGGAGGGACACTTGGGACTGAGACGATTGGTGAGATTGGGTGAGCAAATGCAGACCCTTTAAAGCAATAATGCATGGCACCCATTCCATGGGTCCGAACTCTCCAGGTTGAAGGGAATATTACTACAGCTATAACAAGTGCGGGAAACCTAGAGAACGGACACACTGTGAATACGAAAGGTTTCTAAAACTCAACGAATAGTCCCTCTCCTGGTGCTCCGGTTTGACTTTCCGTCTGCTTTACTATCAACCTCCCAACTTGGAGAGACAGCCCCTTTAACCTCTTGGTTCGCACAGGTTTCCAATTTGGCAGAGGATGAAAGGGAAGAGGGAGAACCAATGAGAGAGTAGCTGTTAGGCATTTGGACGGGCACATATCACTGTAATTTCCCGGCAGGAAGAAGAATTAACCAAATTCTCAGCCACCCACCGGGAACCAGTATAGGTCCTGAACCAAAATTTTGGACTTGCGGTCAGCTCACCAAAAACGAGTTGAAAAATGGAGCTCAGGGGCACAGCAATTCACAACCTGGCCGAGTAAAAAAGGACAACTATCTTCCAAAAATCTGTTGAGGGAAGGCAACGAGGCGGACTTGAAAGCGAGGCAGCATAGCAGGAAACAGATTTCAAGAGGTACGTTGGAATTGCCTTTAAAGCACAGGAAGAGGGGCACAACTTGACAATGATGCACTTGGCCAAAAAGGGCGTATGCGTTTTCTCCTGAATATATTCAGGAGAAAACGCATACGCCCTTTTTGGCCAAGCAAGCAAGCGGGCAATGCAAATCTGCACTACAAAGAAGTATCACTTCCCACCGGTCAAAAGGGACATCCACAAAATGTGTAAGAACAAGAAAGGCAAGACAGGCCCTGGAGAACAAGGAGCCTTGTTATGCTGATGGGCGGGATGTATATTGCCAACTGCCTCTCTGGAGGAGTGCATTCTGTTCCCTAAAACAAGTAAAGAACAGAGCTACAGAGCCAAGGGCACTACCAGTCTAGGGAATATACCTTGGGAAAACTGAAAATCAATAAGACAGAGCCACCCCAAAATTTAGGGCTGCACTGCATACAAGGACCTCAACTTGGATACACCTTAAGTATCCCAGAAAATATAAACATGGTTCAAAAAATTGTGGTACTTACGTACGATGGAATATCCCTCAGCCATGAAATCAATGTCATAAGACCAGTAGCAGCCAAATGGGTGGATTCAGGTACGATGATTCTAAGTGAAATAAGTCACACAGAAAAAGAAACTTATCATAAGATATCACTTATGAAGATCCTGTAAACATGGCTACACTTGAACTGATTTAGGAAAGAGAACAGTGTCTCACATTTAGAAAACACTCTTATACCTGCTTAAGGGGGAAGGAGAGGTGGGGTGATGCATAAAACCAGAGTTTGATATAAGCACAGGTACCGTTCCAAAAACCAACTATGGAATAGACAAGACCTACACCGTCCTCAGTGAAAGGGACTCAAAACCCCATATTTCCCGCAGAGGAAAATATCTGACTAGTAAGAATCTTAAAACCTATGCATTGATATGTCTGCGTAAGGGAATCAAGTGTGTCTAGACTGGCATAAACATGGCAGCGAGAATCAGCTCAAACCCACTATAAAAAGGAATTTCAAAAACAAAACAAAAAAACTGGGAAATTCTTTACAATTCCTTCAGGGTCTCTGATGAAAGCTGGAATGACCCTATCTACAACGACAGCTGGATGTGGCATAAGGAGGGACACTTGGGACTGAGACGATTGGTGAGATTGGGTGAGCAAATGCAGACCCTTTAAAGCAATAATGCATGGCACCCATTCCATGGGTCCGAACTCTCCAGGTTGAAGGGAATATTACTACAGCTATAACAAGTGCGGGAAACCTAGAGAACGGACACACTGTGAATACGAAAGGTTTCTAAAACTCAACGAATAGTCCCTCTCCTGGTGCTCCGGTTTGACTTTCCGTCTGCTTTACTATCAACCTCCCAACTTGGAGAGACAGCCCCTTTAACCTCTTGGTTCGCACAGGTTTCCAATTTGGCAGAGGATGAAAGGGAAGAGGGAGAACCAATGAGAGAGTAGCTGTTAGGCATTTGGACGGGCACATATCACTGTAATTTCCTGGCAGGAAGAAGAATTAACCAAATTCTCAGCCACCCACCGGGAACCAGTATAGGTCCTGAACCAAAATTTTGGACTTGCGGTCAGCTCACCAAAAACGAGTTGAAAAATGGAGCTCAGGGGCACAGCAATTCACAACCTGGCCGAGTAATAAAGCACAACTATCTTCCAAAAATCTGTTGAGGGAAGGCAACGAGGCGGACTTGAAAGCGAGGCAGCATAGCAGGAAACAGATTACAAGAGGTACGTTGGAATCGCCTTTCAAGCACAGGAAGAGGGGCACAACTTCGACAATGATGCACTTGGCCAAAAAGGGCGTATGCGTTTTCTCCTGAATATATTCAGGAGAAAACGCATACGCCCTTTTTGGCCAAGCAAGCAAGCGGGCAATGCAAATCTGCACTACAAAGAAGTATCACTTCCCACCGGTCAAAAGGGACATCCACAAAATGTGTAAGAACAAGAAAGGCAAGACAGGCCCTGGAGAACAGGGAGCCTTGTTATGCTGATGGGCGGGATGTAAATTGCCAACTGCCTCTCTGGAGGAGTGCATTCTGTTCCCTAAAACAAGTAAAGAACAGAGCTACAGAGCCAAGGGCACTACCAGTCTAGGGAATATACCTTGGGAAAACTGAAAATCAATAAGACAGAGCCACCCCAAAATTTAGGGCTGCACTGCATACAAGGACCTCAACTTGGATACACATTAAGTATCCCAGAAAATATAAACATGGTTCAAAACATTGTGGTACTTACGTACGATGGAATATCCCTCAGCCATGAAATCAATGTCATAAGACCAGTAGCAGCAAAATGGGTGGATTCAGGTACGATGATTCTAAGTGAAATAAGTCACACAGAAAAAGAAACTTATCATAAGATATCACTTATGAAGATCCTGTAAACATGGCTACACTTGAACTGAGTTAGGAAAGAGAACAGTGTCTCACATTTAGAAAACACTCTTATACCTGCTTAAGGGAGAAGGAGAGGTGGGGTGATGCATAAAACCAGAGTTTGATATAAGCACAGGTACCGTTCCAAAAACCAACTATGGAATAGACAAGACCTACACCGTCCTCAGTGAAAGGGACTCAAAACCCCATATTTCCCGCAGAGGAAAATATCTGACTAGTAAGAATCTTAAAACCTATGTATTGATATGTCTCCGTAAGGGAATCAAGTGTGTCTAGACTGGCATAAACATGGCAGCGAGAATCAGATCAAACCCACTATAAAAAGGAATTTCAAAAACAAAACAAAAAAACTGGGAAATTCTTTACAATTCCTTCAGGGTCTCTGATGAAAGCTGGAATGACCCTATCTACAACAACAGCTGGATGTGGCATAAGGAGGGACACTTGCGACTGAGACGATTGGTGAGATTGGGTGACCAAATGCAGACCCTTTAAAGCAATAATGCATGGCACCCATTCCATGGGTCCGAACTCTCCAGGTTGAAGGGAATATTACTACAGCTATAACATGTGCGGGAACCCTAGAGAACGGACACACTGTGAATACGAAAGGTTTCTAAAACTCAACGAATAGTCCCTCTCCTGGTGCTCCGGTTTGACTTTCCGTCTGCTTTACTATCAACCTCCCAACTTGGAGAGACAGCCCCTTTAACCTCTTGGTTCGCACAGGTTGCCAATTTGGCAGAGGATGAAAGGGAAGAGGGAGAACCAATGAGAGAGTAGCTGTTAGGCATTTGGACGGGCACATATCACTGTAATTTCCCGGCAGGAAGAAGAATTAACCAAATTCTCAGCCACCCACCGGGAACCAGTATAGGTCCTGAACCAAAATTTTGGACTTGCGGTCAGCTCACCAAAAACGAGTTGAAAAATGGAGCTCAGGGGCACAGCAATTCACAAACTGGCCGAGTAATAAAGGACAACTATCGTCCAAAAATCTGTTGAGGGAAGGCAACGAGGCGGACTTGAAAGCGAGGCAGAATAGCAGGAAACAGATTTCAAGAGGTACGTTGGAATCGCCTTTAAAGCACAGGAAGAGGGGCACAACTTCGACAATGATGCACTTGGCCAAAAAGGGCGTATGCGTTTTCTCCTGAATATATTCAGGAGAAAACACATACGCCCTTTTTGGCCAAGCAAGCAAGCGGGCAATGCAAATCTGCACTACAAAGAAGTATCACTTCCCACCGGTCAAAAGGGACATCCACAAAATGTATAAGAACAAGAAAGGCAAGACAGGCCCTGGAGAACAAGGAGCCTTGTTATGCTGATGGGCGGGATGTAAATTGCCAACTGCCTCTCTGGAGGAGTGCATTCTGTTCCCTAAAACAAGTAAAGAACAGAGCTACAGAGCCAAGGGCACTACCAGTCTAGGGAATATACCTTGGGAAAACTGAAAATCAATAAGACAGATCCACCCCAAAATTTAGGGCTGCACTGCATACAAGGACCTCAACTTGGATACACCTTAAGTATCCCAGAAAATATAAACATGGTTCAAAAAATTGTGGTACTTACGTACGATGGAATATCCCTCAGCCATGAAATCAATGTCATAAGACCAGTAGCAGCAAAATGGGTGGATTCAGGTACGATGATTCTAAGTGAAATAAGTCACACAGAAAAAGAAACTTATCATAAGATATCACTTATGAAGATCCTGTAAACATGGCTACACTTGAAATGAGTTAGGAAAGAGAACAGTGTCTCACATTTAGAAAACACTCTTATACCTGCTTAAGGGTGAAGGAGAGGTGGGGTGATGCATAAAACCAGAGTTTGATATAAGCACAGGTACCGTTCCAAAAACCAACTATGGAATAGACAAGACCTACACCGTCCTCAGTGAAAGGGACTCAAAACCCCATATTTCCCGCAGAGGAAAATATCTGACTAGTAAGAATCTTAAAACCTATGTATTGATATGTCTCCGTAAGGGAATCAAGTGTGTCTAGACTGGCATAAACATGGCAGCGAGAATCAGCTCAAACCCACTATAAAAAGGAATTTCAAAAACAAAACAAAAAAACTGGGAAATTCTTTACAATTCCTTCAGGGTCTCTGATGAAAGCTGGAATGACCCTATCTACAACGACAGCTGGATGTGGCATAAGGAGGGACACTTGGGACTGAGACGATTGGTGAGATTGGGTGAGCAAATGCAGACCCTTTAAAGCAATAATGCATGGCACCCATTCCATGGGTCCGAACTCTCCAGGTTGAAGGGAATATTACTACAGCTATAACATGTGCGGGAAACCTAGAGAACGGACACACTGTGAATACGAAAGGTTTCTAAAACTCAACGAATAGTCCCTCTCCTGGTGCTCCGGTTTGACTTTCCGTCTGCTTTACTATCAACCTCCCAACTTGGAGAGACAGCCCCTTTAACCTCTTGGTTCGCACAGGTTGCCAATTTGGCAGAGGATGAAAGGGAAGAGGGAGAACCAATGAGAGAGTAGCTGTTAGGCATTTGGACGGGCACATATCACTGTAATTTCCCGGCAGGAAGAAGAATTAACCAAATTCTCAGCCACCCACCGGGAACCAGTATAGGTCCTGAACCAAAATTTTGGACTTGCGGTCAGCTCACCAAAAACGAGTTGAAAAATGGAGCTCAGGGGCACAGCAATTCACAAACTGGCCGAGTAATAAAGGACAACTATCGTCCAAAAATCTGTTGAGGGAAGGCAACGAGGCGGACTTGAAAGCGAGGCAGAATAGCAGGAAACAGATTTCAAGAGGTACGTTGGAATCGCCTTTAAAGCACAGGAAGAGGGGCACAACTTCGACAATGATGCACTTGGCCAAAAAGGGCGTATGCGTTTTCTCCTGAATATATTCAGGAGAAAACGCATACGCCCTTTTTAGCCAAGCAAGCAAGCGGGCAATGCAAATCTGCACTACAAAGAAGTATCACTTCCCACCGGTCAAAAGGGACATCCACAAAATGTGTAAGAACAAGAAAGGCAAGACAGGCCCTGGAGAACAGGGAGCCTTGTTATGCTGATGGGCGGGATGTAAATTGCCAACTGCCTCTCTGGAGGAGTGCATTCTGTTCCCTAAAACAAGTAAAGAACAGAGCTACAGAGCCAAGGGCACTACCAGTCTAGGGAATATACCTTGGGAAAACTGAAAATCAATAAGACAGAGCCACCCCAAAATTTAGGGCTGCACTGCATACAAGGACCTCAACTTGGATACACCTTAAGTATCCCAGATAATATAAACATGGTTCAAAAAATTGTGGTACTTACGTACGATGGAATATCCCTCAGCCATGAAATCAATGTCATAAGACCAGTAGCAGCAAAATGGGTGGATTCAGGTACGATGATTCTAAGTGAAATAAGTCACACAGAAAAAGAAACTTATCATAAGATATCACTTATGAAGATCCTGTAAACATGGCTACACTTGAACTGAGTTAGGAAAGAGAACAGTGTCTCACATTTAGAAAACACTCTTATACCTGCTTAAGGGGGAAGGAGAGGTGGGGTGATGCATAAAACCAGAGTTTGATATAAGCACAGGTACCGTTCCTAAAACCAACTATGGAATAGACAAGACCTACACCGTCCTCAGTGAAAGGGACTCAAAACCCCATATTTCCCGCAGAGGAAAATATCTGACTAGTAAGAATCTTAAAACCTATGTATTGATATGTCTGCGTAAGGGAATCAAGTGTGTCTAGACTGGCATAAACATGGCAGCGAGAAACAGCTCAAACCCACTATAAAAATGAATTTCAAAAACAAAACAAAAAAACTGGGAAATTCTTTACAATTCCTTCAGGGTCTCTGATGAAACCTGGAATGACCCTATCTACAACGACAGCTGGATGTGGCATAAGGAGGGACACTTGGGACTGAGACGATTGGTGAGATTGGGTGAGCAAATGCAGACCCTTTAAAGCAATAATGCATGGCACCCATTCCATGGGTCTGAACTCTCCAGGTTGAAGGGAATATTACTACAGCTATAACATGTGCGGGAAACCTAGAGAACGGACACACTGTGAATACGAAAGGTTTCTAAAACTCAACGAATAGTCCCTCTCCTGGCGCTCCGGTTTGACTTTCCGTCTGCTTTACTATCAACCTCCCAACTTGGAGAGACAGCCCCTTTAACCTCTTGGTTCGCACAGGTTGCCAATTTGGCAGAGGATGAAAGGGAAGAGGGAGAACCAATGAGAGAGTAGCTGTTAGGCATTTGGACGGGCACATATCACTGTAATTTCCCGGCAGGAATAAGAATTAACCAAATTCTCAGCCACCCACCGGGAACCAGTATAGGTCCTGAACCAAAATTTTGGACTTGCGGTCAGCTCACCAAAAAGGAGTTGAAAAATGGAGCTCAGGGGCACAGCAATTCACAAACTGGCCGAGTAATAAAGGACAACTATCGTCCAAAAATCTGTTGAGGGAAGGCAACGAGGCGGACTTGAAAGCGAGGCAGAATAGCAGGAAACAGATTTCAAGAGGTACGTTGGAATCGCCTTTAAAGCACAGGAAGAGGGGCACAACTTCGACAATGATGCACTTGGCCAAAAAGGGCGTATGCGTTTTCTCCTGAATATATTCAGGAGAAAACGCATACGCCCTTTTTGCCCAAGCAAGCAAGCGGGCAATGCAAATCTGCACTACAAAGAAGTATCACTTCCCACCGGTCAAAAGGGACATCCACAAAATGTGTAAGAACAAGAAAGGCAAGACAGGCCCTGGAGAACAGGGAGCCTTGTTATGCTGATGGGCAGGATGTAAATTGCCAACAGCCTCTCTGGAGGAGTGCATTCTGTTCCCTAAAACAAGTACAGAACAGAGCTACAGAGCCAAGGGCACTACCAGTCTAGGGAATATACCTTGGGAAAACTGAAAATCAATAAGACAGAGCCACCCCAAAATTTAGGGCTGCACTGCATACAAGGACCTCAACTTGGATACACCCTAAGTATCCCAGAAAATATAAACATGGTTCAAAAAATTGTGGTACTTACGTATGATGGAATATCCCTCAGCCATGAAATCAATGTCATAAGACCAGTAGCAGCAAAATGGGTGGATTCAGGTACGATGATTCTAAGTGAAATAAGTCACACAGAAAAAGAAACTTATCATAAGATATCACTTATGAAGATCCTGTAAACATGGCTACACTTGAACTGAGTTAGGAAAGAGAACAGTGTCTCACATTAGGAAACACTCTTAGACCTGCTTAAGGGGGAAGGAGAGGTGGGGTGATGCATAAAACCAGAGTTTGATATAAGCACAGGTACCGTTCCAAAAACAAACTATGGAATAGACAAGACCTACACCGTCCTCAGTGAAAGGGACTCAAAACCCCATATTTCCCGCAGAGGAAAATATCTGACTAGTAAGAATCTTAAAACCTATGTATTGATATGTCTCCGTAAGGGAATCAAGTGTGTCTAGACTGGCATAAACATGGCAGCGAGAATCAGCTCAAACCCACTATAAAAAGGAATTTCAAAAACAAAACAAAAAAACTGGGAAATTGTTTACAATTCCTTCAGGGTCTCTGATGAAAGCTGGAATGACCCTATCTACAACGACAGCTGGATGTGGCATAAGGAGGGACACTTGCGACTGAGACGATTGGTGAGATTGGGTGACCAAATGCAGACCCTTTAAAGCAATAATGCATGGCACCCATTCCATGGGTCCGAACTCTCCAGGTTGAAGGGAATATTACTACAGCTATAACATGTGCGGGAACCCTAGAGAACGGACACACTGTGAATACGAAAGGTTTCTAAAACTCAACGAATAGTCCCTCTCATGGTGCTCCGGTTTGACTTTCCGTCTGCTTTACTATCAACCTCCCAACTTGGAGAGACAGCCCCTTTAACCTCTTGGTTCGCACAGGTTGCCAATTTGGCAGAGGATGAAAGGGAAGAGGGAGAACCAATGAGAGAGTAGCTGTTAGGCATTTGGACGGGCACATATCACTGTAATTTCCCGGCAGGAAGAAGAATTAACCAAATTCTCAGCCACCCACCGGGAACCAGTATAGGTCCTGAACCAAAATTTTGGACTTGCGGTCAGCTCACCAAAAACGAGTTGAAAAATGGAGCTCAGGGGCACAGCAATTCACAAACTGGCCGAGTAATAAAGGACAACTATCGTCCAAAAATCTGTTGAGGGAAGGCAACGAGGCGGACTTGAAAGCGAGGCAGAATAGCAGGAAACAGATTTCAAGAGGTACGTTGGAATCGCCTTTAAAGCACAGGAAGAGGGGCACAACTTCGACAATGATGCACTTGGCCAAAAAGGGCGTATGCGTTTTCTCCTGAATATATTCAGGAGAAAACGCATACGCCCTTTTTAGCCAAGCAAGCAAGCGGGCAATGCAAATCTGCACTACAAAGAAGTATCACTTCCCACCGGTCAAAAGGGACATCCACAAAATGTGTAAGAACAAGAAAGGCAAGACAGGCCCTGGAGAACAGGGAGCCTTGTTATGCTGATGGGCGGGATGTAAATTGCCAACTGCCTCTCTGGAGGAGTGCATTCTGTTCCTTAAAACAAGTAAAGAACAGAGCTACAGAGCCAAGGGCACTACCAGTCTAGGGAATATACCTTGGGAAAACTGAAAATCAATAAGACAGAGCCACCCCAAAATTTAGGGCTGCACTGCATACAAGGACCTCAACTTGGATACACCTTAAGTATCCCAGAAAATATAAACATGGTTCAAAAAATTGTGGTACTTACGTACGATGGAATATCCCTCAGCCATGAAATCAATGTCATAAGACCAGTAGCAGCAAAATGGGTGGATTCAGGTACGATGATTCTAAGTGAAATAAGTCACACAGAAAAAGAAACTTATCATAAGATATCACTTATGAAGATCCTGTAAACATGGCTACACTTGAACTGAGTTAGGAAAGAGAACAGTGTCTCACATTTAGAAAACACTCTTAGACCTGCTTAAGGGGGAAGGAGAGGTGGGGTGATGCATAAAACCAGAGTTTGATATAAGCACAGGTACCGTTCCAAAAACAAACTATGGAATAGACAAGACCTACACCGTCCTCAGTGAAAGGGACTCAAAACCCCATATTTCCCGCAGAGGAAAATATCTGACTAGTAAGAATCTTAAAACCTATGTATTGATATGTCTCCGTAAGGGAATCAAGTGTGTCTAGACTGGCATAAACATGGCAGCGAGAATCAGCTCAAACCCACTATAAAAAGGAATTTCAAAAACAAAACAAAAAAACTGGGAAATTCTTTACAATTCCTTCAGGGTCTCTGATGAAAGCTGGAATGACCCTATCTACAACGACAGCTGGATGTGGCATAAGGAGGGACACTTGCGACTGAGACGATTGGTGAGATTGGGTGACCAAATGCAGACCCTTTAAAGCAATAATGCATGGCACCCATTCCATGGGTCCGAACTCTCCAGGTTGAAGGGAATATTACTACAGCTATAACATGTGCGGGAACCCTAGAGAACGGACACACTGTGAATACGAAAGGTTTCTAAAACTCAACGAATAGTCCCTCTCCTGGTGCTCCGGTTTGACTTTCCGTCTGCTTTACTATCAACCTCCAAACTTGGAGAGACAGCCCCTTTAACCTCTTGGTTCGCACAGGTTGCCAATTTGGCAGAGGATGAAAGGGAAGAGGGAGAACCAATGAGAGAGTAGCTGTTAGGCATTTGGACGGGCACATATCACTGTAATTTCCCGGCAGGAAGAAGAATTAACCAAATTCTCAGCCACCCACCGGGAACCAGTATAGGTCCTGAACCAAAATTTTGGACTTGCGGTCAGCTCACCAAAAACGAGTTGAAAAATGGAGCTCAGGGGCACAGCAATTCACAAACTGGCCGAGTAATAAAGGACAACTATCGTCCAAAAATCTGTTGAGGGAAGGCAACGAGGCGGACTTGAAAGCGAGGCAGAATAGCAGGAAACAGATTTCAAGAGGTACGTTGGAATCGCCTTTAAAGCACAGGAAGAGGGGCACAACTTCGACAATGATGCACTTGGCCAAAAAGGGCGTATGCGTTTTCTCCTGAATATATTCAGGAGAAAACGCATACGCCCTTTTTGCCCAAGCAAGCAAGCGGGCAATGCAAATCTGCACTACAAAGAAGTATCACTTCCCACCGGTCAAAAGGGACATCCACAAAATGTGTAAGAACAAGAAAGGCAAGACAGGCCCTGGAGAACAGGGAGCCTTGTTATGCTGATGGGCGGGATGTAAATTGCCAACTGCCTCTCTGGAGGAGTGCATTCTGTTCCCTAAAACAAGTAAAGAACAGAGCTACAGAGCCAAGGGCACTACCAGTCTAGGGAATATACCTTGGGAAAACTGAAAATCAATAAGACAGAGCCACCCCAAAATTTAGGGCTGCACTGCATACAAGGACCTCAACTTGGATACACCTTAAGTATCCCAGAAAATATAAACATGGTTCAAAAAATTGTGGTACTTACGTACGATGGAATATCCCTCAGCCATGAAATCAATGTCATAAGACCAGTAGCAGCAAAATGGGTGGATTCAGGTACGATGATTCTAAGTGAAATAAGTCACACAGAAAAAGAAACTTATCATAAGATATCACTTATGAAGATCCTGTAAACATGGCTACACTTGAACTGAGTTAGGAAAGAGAACAGTGTCTCACATTTAGAAAACACTCTTATACCTGCTTAAGGGGGAAGGAGAGGTGGGGTGATGCATAAAACCAGAGTTTGATATAAGCACAGGTACCGTTCCAAAAACCAACTATGGAATAGACAAGACCTACACCGTCCTCAGTGAAAGGGACTCAAAACCCCATATTTCCCGCAGAGGAAAATATCTGACTAGTAAGAATCTTAAAACCTATGTATTGATATGTCTCCATAAGGGAATCAAGTGTGTCCAGACTGGCATAAACATGGCAGCGAGAATCAGCTCAAACCCACTATAAAATGGAATTTCAAAAACAAAACAAAAAAACTGGGAAATTCTTTACAATTCCTTCAGGGTCTCTGATGAAAGCTGGAATGACCCTATCTACAACGACAGCTGGATGTGGCATAAGGCTGGACACTTGGGACTGAGATGCATGGTGAGATTGGGTGAGCAAATGCAGACCCTTTAAAGCAATAATGCATGGCACCCATTCCATGGGTCCGAACTCTCCAGGTTGAAGGGAATATTACTACAGCTATAACATGTGCGGGAAACCTAGGGAACGGACACACTGTGAATACGAAAGGTTTCTAAAACTCAACGAATAGTCCCTCTCCTGGTGCTCCGGTTTGACTTTCCGTCTGCTTTACTATCAACCTCCCAACTTGGAGAGACAGCCCCTTTAACCTCTTGGTTCGCACACGTTGCCAATTTGGCAGAGGATGAAAGGGAAGAGGGAGAACCAATGAGAGAGTAGCTGTTAGGCATTTGGACGGGCACATATCACTGTAATTTCCCGGCAGGAAGAAGAATTAACCAAATTCTCAGCCACCCACCGGGAACCAGTATAGGTCCTGAACCAAAATTTTGGACTTGCGGTCAGCTCACCAAAAACGAGTTGAAAAATGGAGCTCAGGGGCACAGCAATTCACAAACTGGCCGAGTAATAAAGGACAACTATCGTCCAAAAATCTGTTGAGGGAAGGCAACGAGGCGGACTTGAAAGCGAGGCAGAATAGCAGGAAACAGATTTCAAGAGATACATTGGAATCGCCTTTAAAGCACAGGAAGAGGGGCACAACTTCGACAATGATGCACTTGGCCAAAAAGGGCGTATGCGTTTTCTCCTGAATATATTCAGGAGAAAACGCATACGCCCTTTTTGGCCAAGCAAGCAAGCGGGCAATGCAAATCTGCACTACAAAGAAGTATCACTTCCCACCGGTCAAAAGGGACATCCACAAAATGTGTAAGAACAAGAAAGGCAAGACAGGCCCTGGAGAACAGGGAGCCTTGTTATGCTGATGGGCGTGATGTAAATTGCCAACTGCCTCTCTGGAGGAGTGCATTCTGTTCCCTAAAACAAGTAAAGAACAGAGCTACAGAGCCAAGGGCACTACCAGTCTAGGGAATATACCTTGGTAAAACTGAATATCAATAAGACAGAGCCACCCCAAAATTTAGGGCTGCACTTCATACAAGGACCTCAACTTGGATACACCTTAAGTATCCCAGAAAATATAAACATGGTTCAAAAAATTGTGGTACTTACGTACGATGGAATATCCCTCAGCCATGAAATCAATGTCATAAGACCAGTAGCAGCAAAATGGGTGGATTCAGGTACGATGATTCTAAGTGAAATAAGTCACACAGAAAAAGAAACTTATCATAAGATATCACTTATGAAGATCCTGTAAACATGGCTACACTTGAACTGAGTTAGGAAAGAGAACAGTGTCTGACATTTAGATAACACTCTTATACCTGCTTAAGGGGGAAGGAGAGGTGGGGTGATGCATAAAACCAGAGTTTGATATAAGCACAGGTACCGTTCCAAAAACCAACTATGGAATAGACAAGACCTACACCGTCCTCAGTGAAAGGGACTCAAAACCCCATATTTCCCGCAGAGGAAAATATCTGACTAGTAAGAATCTTAAAACCTATGTATTGATATGTCTCCGTAAGGGAATCAAGTGTGTCTAGACTGGCATAAACATGGCAGCGAGAATCAGCTCAAACCCACTATAAAAAGGAATTTCAAAAACAAAACAAAAAAACTGGGAAATTCTTTACAATTCCTTCAGGGTCTCTGATGAAAGCGGGAATGACCCTATCTACAACGACAGCTGGATGTGGCATAAGGCTGGACACTTGGGACTGAGATGCTTGGTGAGATTTGGTGAGCAAATGCAGACCCTTTAAAGCAATAATGCATGGCACCCATTCCATGGCTCCGAACTCTCCAGGTTGAAGGGAATATTACTACAGCTATAACATGTGTGGGAAACCTGGGGAACGGACACACTGTGAATACGAAAGGTTTCTAAAACTCAACGAATAGTCCCTCTCCTGGTGCTCCGGTTTGACTTTCCGTCTGCTTTACTATCAACCTCCCAACTTGGAGAGACAGCCCCTTTAACCTCTTGGTTCGCACAGGTTGCTAATTTGGCAGAGGATGAAAGGGAAGAGGGAGAACCAATGAGAGAGTAGCTGTTAGGCATTTGGACGGGCACATATCACTGTAATTTCCCGGCAGGAAGAAGAATTAACCAAAGTCTCAGCCCCCCACTGGGAACCAGCATATGTCCTGAACCAAAATTTTGGACTTGCGGTCAGCTCACAAAAAAAGAGTTGAAAAATGGAGCTCAGGGGCACAGCAATTCACAAACTGGCCGAGTAATAAAGGACAACTATCGTCCAAAAATCTGTTGAGGGAAGGCAACGAGGCGGACTTGAATGTGAGGCAGAATAGCAGGAAACAGATTTCAAGAGGTACGTTGGAATCGCCTTTAAAGCACAGGAAGAGGGGCACAACTTCGACAATGATGGACTTGGCCAAAATGGGCGTATGCGTTTTCTCCTCAATATATTCAGGAGAAAACGCATACGCCCTTTTTGGCCAAGCAAGCAAGCGGGCAATGCAAATCTGCACTACAAAGAAGTATCACTTCCCACCGGTCAAAAGGGACATCCACAAAATGTGTAAGAACAAGAAAGGCAAGACAGGCCCTGGAGAACAGGAAGCCTTGTTATGCTGATGAGCGGGATGTAAATTGCCAACTGCCTCTCTGGAGGAGTGCATTCTGTTCCCTAAAACAAGTAAAGAACTGAGCTACAGAGCCAAGGGCACTACCAGTCTAGGGAATATACCTTGGGAAAACTGAAAATCAATAAGACAGAGCCACCCCAAAATTTAGGGCTGCACTGCATACAAGGACCTCAACTTGGATACACCTTAAGTATCCCAGAAAATATAAACATGGTTCAAAAAATTGTGGTACTTACGTACGATGGAATATCCCTCAGCCATGAAATCAATGTCATAAGACCAGTAGCAGCAAAATGGGTGGATTCAGGTACGATGATTCTAAGTGAAATAAGTCACACAGAAAAAGAAACTTATCATAAGATATCACTTATGAAGATCCTGTAAACATGGCTACACTTGAACTGAGTTAGGAAAGAGAACAGTGTCTCACATTTAGAAAACACTCTTATACCTGCTTAAGGGGGAAGGAGAGGTGGGGTGATGCATAAAACCAGAGTTTGATATAAGCACAGGTACCGTTCCAAAAACCAACTATGGAATAGACAAGACCTACACTGTCCTCAGTGAAAGGGACTCAAAACCCCATATTTCCCGCAGAGGAAAATATCTGACTAGTAAGAATCTTAAAACCTATGTATTGATATGTCTCCGTAAGGGAATCAAGTGTGTCTAGACTGGCATAAACATGGCAGCGAGAATCAGCTCAAACCCACTATAAAAAGGAATTTCAAAAACAAAACAAAAAAACTGGGAAATTCTTTACAATTCCTTCAGGGTCTCTGATGAAAGCTGGAATGACCCTATCTACAACGACAGCTGGATGTGGCATAAGGAGGGACACTTGGGACTGAGACGATTGGTGAGATTGGGTGAGCAAATGCAGACCCTTTAAAGCCATAATGCATGGCACCCATTCCATGGGTCCGAATTCTCCAGGTTGAAGGGAATATTACTACAGCTATAACATGTGCGGGAAACCTAGAGAACGGACACACTGTGAATACGAAAGGTTTCTAAAACTCAACGAATAGTCCCTCTCCTGGTGCTCCGGTTTGACTTTCCGTCTGCTTTACTATCAACCTCCCAACTTGGAGAGACAGCCCCTTTAACCTCTTGGTTCGCACAGGTTGCCAATTTGGCAGAGGATGAAAGGGAAGAGGGAGAACCAATGAGAGAGTAGCTGTTAGGCATTTGGACGGGCACATATCAGTGTAATTTCCCGGCAGGAAGAAGAATTAACCAAATTCTCAGCCACCCACCGGGAACCAGTATAGGTCCTGAACCAAAATTTTGGACTTGCAGTCAGCTCACCAAAAACGAGTTGAAAAATGGAGCTCAGGGGCACAGCAATTCACAAACTGGCAGAGTAATAAAGGACAACTATCGTCCAAAAATCTGTTGAGGGAAGGCAACGAGGTGGACTTGAAAGCGAGGCAGAATAGCAGGAAACAGATTTCAAGAGGTACGTTTGAATCGCCTTTAAAGCACAGGAAGAGGGGCACAACTTCGACAATGATGCACTTGGCCAAAAAGGGCGTATGCGTTTTCTCCTGAATATATTCAGGAGAAAACGCATACGCCCTTTTTGGCCAAGCAAGCAAGCGGGCAATGCAAATCTGCACTACAAAGAAGTATCACTTCCCACCGGTCAAAAGGGACATCCACAAAATGTGTAAGAACAAGAAAGGCAAGACAGGCCCTGGAGAACAAGGAGCCTTGTTATGCTGATGGGCGGGATGTATATTGCCAACTGCCTCTCTGGAGGAGTGCATTCTGTTCCCTAAAACAAGTAAAGAACAGAGCTACAGAGCCAAGGGCACTACCAGTCTAGGGAATATACCTTGGGAAAACTGAAAATCAATAAGACAGAGCCACCCCAAAATTTAGGGCTGCACTGCATACAAGGACCTCAACTTGGATACATCTTAAGTATCCCAGAAAATATAAACATGGTTCTAAAAATTGTGGTACTTACGTACGATGGAATATCCCTCAGCCATGAAATCAATGTCATAAGACCAGTAGCAGCAAAATGGGTGGATTCAGGTACGATGATTCTAAGTGAAATAAGTCACACAGAAAAAGAAACTTATCATAAGATATCACTTATGAAGATCCTGTAAACCTGGCTACACTTGAACTGATTTAGGAAAGAGAACAGTGTCTCACATTTAGAAAACACTCTTATACCTGCTTAAGGGGGAAGGAGAGGTGGGGTGATGCATAAAACCAGAGTTTGATATAAGCACAGGTACCGTTCCAAAAACCAACTATGGAATAGACAAGACCTACACCGTCCTCAGTGAAAGGGACTCAAAACCCCATATTTCCCGCAGAGGAAAATATCTGACTAGTAAGAATCTTAAAACCTATGTATTGATATGTCTCCGTAAGGGAATCAAGTGTGTCTAGACTGGCATAAACATGGCAGCGAGAATCAGCTCAAACCCACTATAAAAAGGAATTTCAAAAACAAAACAAAAAAACTGGGAAATTCTTTACAATTCCTTCAGGGTCTCTGATGAAAGCTGGAATGACCCTATCTACAACGACAGCTGGATGTGGCATAAGGAGGGACACTTGGGACTGAGACGATTGGTGAGATTGGGTGAGCAAATGCAGACCCTTTAAAGCAATAATGCATGGCACCCATTCCATGGGTCCGAACTCTCCAGGTTGAAGGGAATATTACTACAGCTATAACAAGTGCGGGAAAACTAGAGAACGGACACACTGTGAATACGAAAGGTTTCTAAAACTCAACGAATAGTCCCTCTCCTGGTGCTCCGGTTTGACTTTCCGTCTGCTTTACTATCAACCTCCCAACTTGGAGAGACAGCCCCTTTAACCTCTTGGTTCGCACAGGTTTCCAATTTGGCAGAGGATGAAAGGGAAGAGGGAGAACCAATGAGAGAGTAGCTGTTAGGCATTTGGACGGGCACATATCACTGTAATTTCCCGGCAGGAAGAAGAATTAACCAAATTCTCAGCCACCCACCGGGAACCAGTATAGGTCCTCAACCAAAATTTTGGACTTGCGGTCAGCTCACCAAAAACGAGTTGAAAAATGGAGCTCAGGGGCACAGCAATTCACAAACTGGCCGAGTAATAAAGGACAACTATCGTCCAAAAATCTGTTGAGGGAAGGCAACGAGGTGGACTTGAAAGCGAGGCAGAATAGCAGGAAACAGATTTCAAGAGGTACGTTTGAATCGCCTTTAAAGCACAGGAAGAGGGGCACAACTTCGACAATGATGCACTTGGCCAAAAAGGGCGTATGCGTTTTCTCCTGAATATATTCAGGAGAAAACGCATACGCCCTTTTTGGCCAAGCAAGCAAGCGGGCAATGCAAATCTGCACTACAAAGAAGTATCACTTCCCACCGGTCAAAAGGGACATCCACAAAATGTGTAAGAACAAGAAAGGCAAGACAGGCCCTGGAGAACAGGGAGCCTTGTTATTATGATGGGCGGGATGTAAATTGCCAACTGCCTCTCTGGAGGAGTGCATTCTGTTCCCTAAAACAAGTAAAGAACAGAGCTACAGAGCCAAGGGCACTACCAGTCTAGGGAATATACCTTGGGAAAACTGAAAATCAATAAGACAGAGCCACCCCAAAATTTAGGGCTGCACTGCATACAAGGACCTCAACTTGGATACACATTAAGTATCCCAGAAAATATAAACATGGTTCAAAACATTGTGGTACTTACGTACGATGGAATATCCCTCAGCCATGAAATCAATGTCATAAGACCAGTAGCAGCAAAATGGGTGGATTCAGGTACGATGATTCTAAGTGAAATAAGTCACACAGAAAAAGAAACTTATCATAAGATATCACTTATGAAGATCCTGTAAACATGGCTACACTTGAACTGAGTTAGGAAAGAGAACAGTGTCTCACATTTAGAAAACACTCTTATACCTGCTTAAGGGAGAAGGAGAGGTGGGGTGATGCATAAAACCAGAGTTTGATATAAGCACAGGTACCGTTCCAAAAACCAACTATGGAATAGACAAGACCTACACCGTCCTCAGTGAAAGGGACTCAAAACCCCATATTTCCCGCAGAGGAAAATATCTGACTAGTAAGAATCTTAAAACCTATGTATTGATATGTCTCCGTAAGGGAATCAAGTGTGTCTAGACTGGCATAAACATGGCAGCGAGAATCAGCTCAAACCCACTATAAAAAGGAATTTCAAAAACAAAACAAAAAAACTGGGAAATTCTTTACAATTCCTTCAGGGTCTCTGATGAAAGCTGGAATGACCCTATCTACAACGACAGCTGGATGTGGCATAAGGAGGGACACTTGGGACTGAGACGATTGGTGAGATTGGGTGAGCAAATGCAGACCCTTTAAATCAATAATGCATGGCACACATTCCATGGGTCCGAACTCTCCAGGTTGAAGGGAATATTACTACAGTTATAACATGTGCGGGAAACCTAGAGAACGGACACACTGTGAATACGAAAGGTTTCTAAAACTCAACGAATAGTCCCTCTCCTGGTGCTCCGGTTTGACTTTCCGTCTGCTTTACTATCAACCTCCCAACTTGGAGAGACAGCCCCTTTAACCTCTTGGTTCGCACAGGTTTCCAATTTGGCAGAGGATGAAAGGGAAGAGGGAGAACCAATGAGAGAGTAGCTGTTAGGCATTTGGACGGGCACATATCACTGTAATTTCCCGGCAGGAAGAAGAATTAACCAAATTCTCAGCCACCCACCGGGAACCAGTATATGTCCTGAACCAAAATTTTGGACTTGCGGTCAGCTCACCAAAAACGAGTTGAAAAATGGAGCTCAGGGGCACAGCAATTCACAACCTGGCCGAGTAATAAAGCACAACTATCTTCCAAAAATCTGTTGAGGGAAGGCAACGAGGCGGACTTGAAAGCGAGGCAGCATAGCAGGAAACAGATTACAAGAGGTACGTTGGAATCGCCTTTAAAGCACAGGAAGAGGGGCACAACTTCGACAATGATGCACTTGGCCAAAAAGGGCGTATGCGTTTTCTCCTGAATATATTCAGGAGAAAACGCATACGCCCTTTTTGGCCAAGCAAGCAAGCGGGCAATGCAAATCTGCACTACAAAGAAGTATCACTTCCCACCGGTCAAAAGGGACATCCACAAAATGTGTAAGAACAAGAAAGGCAAGACAGGCCCTGGAGAACAGGGAGCCTTGTTATTATGATGGGCGGGATGTAAATTGCCAACTGCCTCTCTGGAGGAGTGCATTCTGTTCCCTAAAACAAGTAAAGAACAGAGCTACAGAGCCAAGGTCACTACCAGCCTAGGGAATATACCTTGGGAAAACTGAAAATCAATAAGACAGAGCCACCCCAAAATTTAGGGCTGCACTGCATACAAGGACCTCAACTTGCATACACATTAAGTATCCCAGAAAATATAAACATGGTTCAAAACATTGTGGTACTTACGTACGATGGAATATCCCTCAGCCATGAAATCAATGTCATAAGACCAGTAGCAGCAAAATGGGTGGATTCAGGTACGATGATTCTAAGTGAAATAAGTCACACAGAAAAAGAAACTTATCATAAGATATCACTTATTAAGATCCTGTAAACATGGCTACACTTGAACTGAGTTAGGAAAGAGAACAGTGTTTCACATTTAGAAAACACTCTTATACCTGCTTAAGGGAGAAGGAGAGGTGGGGTGATGCATAAAACCAGAGTTTGATATAAGCACAGGTACCGTTCCAAAAACCAACTATGGAATAGACAAGACCTACACCGTCCTCAGTGAAAGGGACTCAAAACCCCATATTTCCCGCAGAGGAAAATATCTGACTAGTAAGAATCTTAAAACCTATGTATTGATATGTCTCCGTAAGGGAATCAAGTGTGTCTAGACTGGCATAAACATGGCAGCGAGAATCAGCTCAAACCCACTATAAAAAGGAATTTCAAAAACAAAACAAAAAAACTGGGAAATTCTTTACAATTCCTTCAGGGTCTCTGATGAAAGCTGGAATGACCCTATCTACAACGACAGCTGGATGTGGCATAAGGAGGGACACTTGGGACTGAGACGATTGGTGAGATTGGGTGAGCAAATGCAGACCCTTTAAATCAATAATGCATGGCACCCATTCCATGGGTCCGAACTCTCCAGGTTGAAGGGAATATTACTACAGTTATAACATGTGCGGGAAACCTAGAGAACGGACACACTGTGAATACGAAAGGTTTCTAAAACTCAACGAATAGTCCCTCTCCTGGTGCTCCGGTTTGACTTTCCGTCTGCTTTACTATCAACGTCCCAACTTGGAGAGACAGCCCCTTTAACCTCTTGGTTCGCACAGGTTGCCAATTTGGCAGAGGATGAAAGGGAAGAGGGAGAACCAATGAGAGAGTAGCTGTTAGGCATTTGGACGGGCACATATCACTGTAATTTCCCGGCAGGAAGAAGAATTAACCAAATTCTCAGCCACCCACCGGGAACCAGTATAGGTCCTGAACCAAAATTTTGGACTTGCGGTCAGCTCACCAAAAACGAGTTGAAAAATGGAGATCAGGGACACAGCAATTCACAAACTGGCCGAGTAATAAAGGACAACTATCGTCCAAAAATCTGTTGAGGGAAGGCAACGAGGCGGACTTGAAAGCGAGGCAGAATAGCAGGAAACAGATTTCAAGAGGTACGTTGGAATCGCCTTTCAAGCACAGGAAGAGGGGCACAACTTCGACAATGATGCACTTGGCCAAAAAGGGCGTATGCGTTTTCTCCTGAATATATTCAGGAGAAAACGCATACGCCCTTTTTGGCCAAGCAAGCAAGCGGGCAATGCAAATCTGCACTACAAAGAAGTATCACTTCCCACCGGTCAAAAGGGACATCCACAAAATGTGTAAGAACAAGAAAGGCAAGACAGGCCCTGGAGAACAGGGAGCCTTGTTATGCTGATGGGCGTGATGTAAATTGCCAACTGCCTCTCTGGAGGAGTGCATTCTGTTCCCTAAAACAAGTAAAGAACAGAGCTACAGAGCCAAGGGCACTACCAGTCTAGGGAATATACCTTGGTAAAACTGAATATCAATAAGACAGAGCCACCCCAAAATTTAGGGCTGCACTTCATACAAGGACCTCAAATTGGATACACCTTAAGTATCCCAGAAAATATAAACATGGTTCAAAAAATTGTGGTACTTACGTACGATGGAATATCCCTCAGCCATGAAATCAATGTCATAAGACCAGTAGCAGCAAAATGGGTGGATTCAGGTACGATGATTCTAAGTGAAATAAGTCACACAGAAAAAGAAACTTATCATAAGATATCACTTATGAAGATCCTGTAAACATGGATACACTTGAACTGAGTTAGGAAAGAGAACAGTGTCTGACATTTAGATAACACTCTTATACCTGCTTAAGGGGGAAGGAGAGGTGGGGTGATGCATAAAACCAGAGTTTGATATAAGCACAGGTACCGTTCCAAAAACCAACTATGGAATAGACAAGACCTACACCGTCCTCAGTGAAAGGGACTCAAAACCCCATATTTCCCGCAGAGGAAAATATCTGACTAGTAAGAATCTTAAAACCTATGTATTGATATGTCTCCGTAAGGGAATCAAGTGTGTCTAGACTGGCATAAACATGGCAGCGAGAATCAGCTCAAACCCACTATAAAAAGGAATTTCAAAAACAAAACAAAAAAACTGGGAAATTCTTTACAATTCCTTCAGGGTCTCTGATGAAAGCGGGAATGACCCTATCTACAACGACAGCTGGATGTGGCATAAGGCTGGACACTTGGGACTGAGATGCTTGGTGAGATTTGGTGAGCAAATGCAGACCCTTTAAAGCAATAATGCATGGCACCCATTCCATGGGTCCGAACTCTCCAGGTTGAAGGGAATATTACTACAGCTATAACATGTGCGGGAAACCTAGGGAACGGACACACTGTGAATACGAAAGGTTTCTAAAACTCAACGAATAGTCCCTCTCCTGGTGCTCCGGTTTGACTTTCCGTCTGCTTTACTATCAACCTCCCAACTTGGAGAGACAGCCCCTTTAACCTCTTGGTTCGCACAGGTTGCTAATTTGGCAGAGGATGAAAGGGAAGAGGGAGAACCAATGAGAGAGTAGCTGTTAGGCATTTGGACGGGCACATATCACTGTAATTTCCCGGCAGGAAGAAGAATTAACCAAAGTCTCAGCCCCCCACTGGGAACCAGCATATGTCCTGAACCAAAATTTTGGACTTGCGGTCAGCTCACAAAAAAAGAGTTGAAAAATGGAGCTCAGGGGCACAGCAATTCACAAACTGGCCGAGTAATAAAGGACAACTATCGTCCAAAAATCTGTTGAGGGAAGGCAACGAGGCGGACTTGAATGTGAGGCAGAATAGCAGGAAACAGATTTCAAGAGGTACGTTGGAATCGCCTTTAAAGCACAGGAAGAGGGGCACAACTTCGACAATGATGGACTTGGCCAAAATGGGCGTATGCGTTTTCTCCTCAATATATTCAGGAGAAAACGCATACGCCCTTTTTGGCCAAGCAAGCAAGCGGGCAATGCAAATCTGCACTACAAAGAAGTATCACTTCCCACCGGTCAAAAGGGACATCCACAAAATGTGTAAGAACAAGAAAGGCAAGACAGGCCCTGGAGAACAGGAAGCCTTGTTATGCTGATGAGCGGGATGTAAATTGCCAACTGCCTCTCTGGAGGAGTGCATTCTGTTCCCTAAAACAAGTAAAGAACTGAGCTACAGAGCCAAGGGCACTACCAGTCTAGGGAATATACCTTGGGAAAACTGAAAATCAATAAGACAGAGCCACCCCAAAATTTAGGGCTGCACTGCATACAAGGACCTCAACTTGGATACACCTTAAGTATCCCAGAAAATATAAACATGGTTCAAAAAATTGTGGTACTTACGTACGATGGAATATCCCTCAGCCATGAAATCAATGTCATAAGACCAGTAGCAGCAAAATGGGTGGATTCAGGTACGATGATTCTAAGTGAAATAAGTCACACAGAAAAAGAAACTTATCATAAGATATCACTTATGAAGATCCTGTAAACATGGCTACACTTGAACTGAGTTAGGAAAGAGAACAGTGTCTCACATTTAGAAAACACTCTTATACCTGCTTAAGGGGGAAGGAGAGGTGGGGTGATGCATAAAACCAGAGTTTGATATAAGCACAGGTACCGTTCCAAAAACCAACTATGGAATAGACAAGACCTACACTGTCCTCAGTGAAAGGGACTCAAAACCCCATATTTCCCGCAGAGGAAAATATCTGACTAGTAAGAATCTTAAAACCTATGTATTGATATGTCTCCGTAAGGGAATCAAGTGTGTCTAGACTGGCATAAACATGGCAGCGAGAATCAGCTCAAACCCACTATAAAAAGGAATTTCAAAAACAAAACAAAAGAACTGGGAAATTCTTTACAATTCCTTCAGGGTCTCTGATGAAAGCTGGAATGACCCTATCTACAACGACAGCTGGATGTGGCATAAGGAGGGACACTTGGGACTGAGACGATTGGTGAGATTGGGTGAGCAAATGCAGACCCTTTAAAGCCATAATGCATGGCACCCATTCCATGGGTCCGAATTCTCCAGGTTGAAGGGAATATTACTACAGCTATAACATGTGCGGGAAACCTAGAGAACGGACACACTGTGAATACGAAAGGTTTCTAAAACTCAACGAATAGTCCCTCTCCTGGTGCTCCGGTTTGACTTTCCGTCTGCTTTACTATCAACCTCCCAACTTGGAGAGACAGCCCCTTTAACCTCTTGGTTCGCACAGGTTGCCAATTTGGCAGAGGATGAAAGGGAAGAGGGAGAACCAATGAGAGAGTAGCTGTTAGGCATTTGGACGGGCACATATCAGTGTAATTTCCCGGCAGGAAGAAGAATTAACCAAATTCTCAGCCACCCACCGGGAACCAGTATAGGTCCTGAACCAAAATTTTGGACTTGCAGTCAGCTCACCAAAAACGAGTTGAAAAATGGAGCTCAGGGGCACAGCAATTCACAAACTGGCAGAGTAATAAAGGACAACTATCGTCCAAAAATCTGTTGAGGGAAGGCAACGAGGTGGACTTGAAAGCGAGGCAGAATAGCAGGAAACAGATTTCAAGAGGTACGTTTGAATCGCCTTTAAAGCACAGGAAGAGGGGCACAACTTCGACAATGATGCACTTGGCCAAAAAGGGCGTATGCGTTTTCTCCTGAATATATTCAGGAGAAAACGCATACGCCCTTTTTGGCCAAGCAAGCAAGCGGGCAATGCAAATCTGCACTACAAAGAAGTATCACTTCCCACCGGTCAAAAGGGACATCCACAAAATGTGTAAGAACAAGAAAGGCAAGACAGGCCCTGGAGAACAAGGAGCCTTGTTATGCTGATGGGCGGGATGTATATTGCCAACTGCCTCTCTGGAGGAGTGCATTCTGTTCCCTAAAACAAGTAAAGAACAGAGCTACAGAGCCAAGGGCACTACCAGTCTAGGGAATATACCTTGGGAAAACTGAAAATCAATAAGACAGAGCCACCCCAAAATTTAGGGCTGCACTGCATACAAGGACCTCAACTTGGATACATCTTAAGTATCCCAGAAAATATAAACATGGTTCTAAAAATTGTGGTACTTACGTACGATGGAATATCCCTCAGCCATGAAATCAATGTCATAAGACCAGTAGCAGCAAAATGGGTGGATTCAGGTACGATGATTCTAAGTGAAATAAGTCACACAGAAAAAGAAACTTATCATAAGATATCACTTATGAAGATCCTGTAAACCTGGCTACACTTGAACTGATTTAGGAAAGAGAACAGTGTCTCACATTTAGAAAACACTCTTATACCTGCTTAAGGGGGAAGGAGAGGTGGGGTGATGCATAAAACCAGAGTTTGATATAAGCACAGGTACCGTTCCAAAAACCAACTATGGAATAGACAAGACCTACACCGTCCTCAGTGAAAGGGACTCAAAACCCCATATTTCCCGCAGAGGAAAATATCTGACTAGTAAGAATCTTAAAACCTATGTATTGATATGTCTCCGTAAGGGAATCAAGTGTGTCTAGACTGGCATAAACATGGCAGCGAGAATCAGCTCAAACCCACTATAAAAAGGAATTTCAAAAACAAAACAAAAAAACTGGGAAATTCTTTACAATTCCTTCAGGGTCTCTGATGAAAGCTGGAATGACCCTATCTACAACGACAGCTGGATGTGGCATAAGGAGGGACACTTGGGACTGAGACGATTGGTGAGATTGGGTGAGCAAATGCAGACCCTTTAAAGCAATAATGCATGGCACCCATTCCATGGGTCCGAACTCTCCAGGTTGAAGGGAATATTACTACAGCTATAACAAGTGCGGGAAAACTAGAGAACGGACACACTGTGAATACGAAAGGTTTCTAAAACTCAACGAATAGTCCCTCTCCTGGTGCTCCGGTTTGACTTTCCGTCTGCTTTACTATCAACCTCCCAACTTGGAGAGACAGCCCCTTTAACCTCTTGGTTCGCACAGGTTTCCAATTTGGCAGAGGATGAAAGGGAAGAGGGAGAACCAATGAGAGAGTAGCTGTTAGGCATTTGGACGGGCACATATCACTGTAATTTCCCGGCAGGAAGAAGAATTAACCAAATTCTCAGCCACCCACCGGGAACCAGTATAGGTCCTCAACCAAAATTTTGGACTTGCGGTCAGCTCACCAAAAACGAGTTGAAAAATGGAGCTCAGGGGCACAGCAATTCACAACCTGGCCGAGTAATAAAGCACAACTATCTTCCAAAAATCTGTTGAGGGAAGGCAACGAGGCGGACTTGAAAGCGAGGCAGCATAGCAGGAAACAGATTACAAGAGGTACGTTGGAATCGCCTTTAAAGCACAGGAAGAGGGGCACAACTTCGACAATGATGCACTTGGCCAAAAAGGGCGTATGCGTTTTCTCCTGAATATATTCAGGAGAAAACGCATACGCCCTTTTTGGCCAAGCAAGCAAGCGGGCAATGCAAATCTGCACTACAAAGAAGTATCACTTCCCACCGGTCAAAAGGGACATCCACAAAATGTGTAAGAACAAGAAAGGCAAGACAGGCCCTGGAGAACAGGGAGCCTTGTTATTATGATGGGCGGGATGTAAATTGCCAACTGCCTCTCTGGAGGAGTGCATTCTGTTCCCTAAAACAAGTAAAGAACAGAGCTACAGAGCCAAGGGCACTACCAGTCTAGGGAATATACCTTGGGAAAACTGAAAATCAATAAGACAGAGCCACCCCAAAATTTAGGGCTGCACTGCATACAAGGACCTCAACTTGGATACACATTAAGTATCCCAGAAAATATAAACATGGTTCAAAACATTGTGGTACTTACGTACGATGGAATATCCCTCAGCCATGAAATCAATGTCATAAGACCAGTAGCAGCAAAATGGGTGGATTCAGGTACGATGATTCTAAGTGAAATAAGTCACACAGAAAAAGAAACTTATCATAAGATATCACTTATGAAGATCCTGTAAACATGGCTACACTTGAACTGAGTTAGGAAAGAGAACAGTGTCTCACATTTAGAAAACACTCTTATACCTGCTTAAGGGAGAAGGAGAGGTGGGGTGATGCATAAAACCAGAGTTTGATATAAGCACAGGTACCGTTCCAAAAACCAACTATGGAATAGACAAGACCTACACCGTCCTCAGTGAAAGGGACTCAAAACCCCATATTTCCCGCAGAGGAAAATATCTGACTAGTAAGAATCTTAAAACCTATGTATTGATATGTCTCCGTAAGGGAATCAAGTGTGTCTAGACTGGCATAAACATGGCAGCGAGAATCAGCTCAAACCCACTATAAAAAGGAATTTCAAAAACAAAACAAAAAAACTGGGAAATTCTTTACAATTCCTTCAGGGTCTCTGATGAAAGCTGGAATGACCCTATCTACAACGACAGCTGGATGTGGCATAAGGAGGGACACTTGGGACTGAGACGATTGGTGAGATTGGGTGAGCAAATGCAGACCCTTTAAAGCAATAATGCATGGCACCCATTCCATGGGTCCGAACTCTCCAGGTTGAAGGGAATATTACTACAGCTATAACAAGTGCGGGAAAACTAGAGAACGGACACACTGTGAATACGAAAGGTTTCTAAAACTCAACGAATAGTCCCTCTCCTGGTGCTCCGGTTTGACTTTCCGTCTGCTTTACTATCAACCTCCCAACTTGGAGAGACAGCCCCTTTAACCTCTTGGTTCGCACAGGTTTCCAATTTGGCAGAGGATGAAAGGGAAGAGGGAGAACCAATGAGAGAGTAGCTGTTAGGCATTTGGACGGGCACATATCACTGTAATTTCCCGGCAGGAAGAAGAATTAACCAAATTCTCAGCCACCCACCGGGAACCAGTATAGGTCCTCAACCAAAATTTTGGACTTGCGGTCAGCTCACCAAAAACGAGTTGAAAAATGGAGCTCAGGGGCACAGCAATTCACAACCTGGCCGAGTAATAAAGCACAACTATCTTCCAAAAATCTGTTGAGGGAAGGCAACGAGGCGGACTTGAAAGCGAGGCAGAATAGCAGGAAACAGATTTCAAGAGGTACGTTGGAATCGCCTTTCAAGCACAGGAAGAGGGGCACAACTTCGACAATGATGCACTTGGCCAAAAAGGGCGTATGCGTTTTCTCCTGAATATATTCAGGAGAAAACGCATACGCCCTTTTTGGCCAAGCAAGCAAGCGGGCAATGCAAATCTGCACTACAAAGAAGTATCACTTCCCACCGGTCAAAAGGGACATCCACAAAATGTGTAAGAACAAGAAAGGCAAGACAGGCCCTGGAGAACAGGGAGCCTTGTTATGCTGATGGGCGTGATGTAAATTGCCAACTGCCTCTCTGGAGGAGTGCATTCTGTTCCCTAAAACAAGTAAAGAACAGAGCTACAGAGCCAAGGGCACTACCAGTCTAGGGAATATACCTTGGTAAAACTGAATATCAATAAGACAGAGCCACCCCAAAATTTAGGGCTGCACTTCATACAAGGACCTCAAATTGGATACACCTTAAGTATCCCAGAAAATATAAACATGGTTCAAAAAATTGTGGTACTTACGTACGATGGAATATCCCTCAGCCATGAAATCAATGTCATAAGACCAGTAGCAGCAAAATGGGTGGATTCAGGTACGATGATTCTAAGTGAAATAAGTCACACAGAAAAAGAAACTTATCATAAGATATCACTTATGAAGATCCTGTAAACATGGATACACTTGAACTGAGTTAGGAAAGAGAACAGTGTCTGACATTTAGATAACACTCTTATACCTGCTTAAGGGGGAAGGAGAGGTGGGGTGATGCATAAAACCAGAGTTTGATATAAGCACAGGTACCGTTCCAAAAACCAACTATGGAATAGACAAGACCTACACCGTCCTCAGTGAAAGGGACTCAAAACCCCATATTTCCCGCAGAGGAAAATATCTGACTAGTAAGAATCTTAAAACCTATGTATTGATATGTCTCCGTAAGGGAATCAAGTGTGTCTAGACTGGCATAAACATGGCAGCGAGAATCAGCTCAAACCCACTATAAAAAGGAATTTCAAAAACAAAACAAAAAAACTGGGAAATTCTTTACAATTCCTTCAGGGTCTCTGATGAAAGCGGGAATGACCCTATCTACAACGACAGCTGGATGTGGCATAAGGCTGGACACTTGGGACTGAGATGCTTGGTGAGATTTGGTGAGCAAATGCAGACCCTTTAAAGCAATAATGCATGGCACCCATTCCATGGGTCCGAACTCTCCAGGTTGAAGGGAATATTACTACAGCTATAACATGTGCGGGAAACCTAGGGAACGGACACACTGTGAATACGAAAGGTTTCTAAAACTCAACGAATAGTCCCTCTCCTGGTGCTCCGGTTTGACTTTCCGTCTGCTTTACTATCAACCTCCCAACTTGGAGAGACAGCCCCTTTAACCTCTTGGTTCGCACAGGTTGCTAATTTGGCAGAGGATGAAAGGGAAGAGGGAGAACCAATGAGAGAGTAGCTGTTAGGCATTTGGACGGGCACATATCACTGTAATTTCCCGGCAGGAAGAAGAATTAACCAAAGTCTCAGCCCCCCACTGGGAACCAGCATATGTCCTGAACCAAAATTTTGGACTTGCGGTCAGCTCACAAAAAAAGAGTTGAAAAATGGAGCTCAGGGGCACAGCAATTCACAAACTGGCCGAGTAATAAAGGACAACTATCGTCCAAAAATCTGTTGAGGGAAGGCAACGAGGCGGACTTGAATGTGAGGCAGAATAGCAGGAAACAGATTTCAAGAGGTACGTTGGAATCGCCTTTAAAGCACAGGAAGAGGGGCACAACTTCGACAATGATGGACTTGGCCAATATGGGCGTATGCGTTTTCTCCTCAATATATTCAGGAGAAAACGCATACGCCCTTTTTGGCCAAGCAAGCAAGCGGGCAATGCAAATCTGCACTACAAAGAAGTATCACTTCCCACCGGTCAAAAGGGACATCCACAAAATGTGTAAGAACAAGAAAGGCAAGACAGGCCCTGGAGAACAGGAAGCCTTGTTATGCTGATGAGCGGGATGTAAATTGCCAACTGCCTCTCTGGAGGAGTGCATTCTGTTCCCTAAAACAAGTAAAGAACTGAGCTACAGAGCCAAGGGCACTACCAGTCTAGGGAATATACCTTGGGAAAACTGAAAATCAATAAGACAGAGCCACCCCAAAATTTAGGGCTGCACTGCATACAAGGACCTCAACTTGGATACACCTTAAGTATCCCAGAAAATATAAACATGGTTCAAAAAATTGTGGTACTTACGTACGATGGAATATCCCTCAGCCATGAAATCAATGTCATAAGACCAGTAGCAGCAAAATGGGTGGATTCAGGTACGATGATTCTAAGTGAAATAAGTCACACAGAAAAAGAAACTTATCATAAGATATCACTTATGAAGATCCTGTAAACATGGCTACACTTGAACTGAGTTAGGAAAGAGAACAGTGTCTCACATTTAGAAAACACTCTTATACCTGCTTAAGGGGGAAGGAGAGGTGGGGTGATGCATAAAACCAGAGTTTGATATAAGCACAGGTACCGTTCCAAAAACCAACTATGGAATAGACAAGACCTACACTGTCCTCAGTGAAAGGGACTCAAAACCCCATATTTCCCGCAGAGGAAAATATCTGACTAGTAAGAATCTTAAAACCTATGTATTGATATGTCTCCGTAAGGGAATCAAGTGTGTCTAGACTGGCATAAACATGGCAGCGAGAATCAGCTCAAACCCACTATAAAAAGGAATTTCAAAAACAAAACAAAAGAACTGGGAAATTCTTTACAATTCCTTCAGGGTCTCTGATGAAAGCTGGAATGACCCTATCTACAACGACAGCTGGATGTGGCATAAGGAGGGACACTTGGGACTGAGACGATTGGTGAGATTGGGTGAGCAAATGCAGACCCTTTAAAGCCATAATGCATGGCACCCATTCCATGGGTCCGAATTCTCCAGGTTGAAGGGAATATTACTACAGCTATAACATGTGCGGGAAACCTAGAGAACGGACACACTGTGAATACGAAAGGTTTCTAAAACTCAACGAATAGTCCCTCTCCTGGTGCTCCGGTTTGACTTTCCGTCTGCTTTACTATCAACCTCCCAACTTGGAGAGACAGCCCCTTTAACCTCTTGGTTCGCACAGGTTGCCAATTTGGCAGAGGATGAAAGGGAAGAGGGAGAACCAATGAGAGAGTAGCTGTTAGGCATTTGGACGGGCACATATCAGTGTAATTTCCCGGCAGGAAGAAGAATTAACCAAATTCTCAGCCACCCACCGGGAACCAGTATAGGTCCTGAACCAAAATTTTGGACTTGCAGTCAGCTCACCAAAAACGAGTTGAAAAATGGAGCTCAGGGGCACAGCAATTCACAAACTGGCAGAGTAATAAAGGACAACTATCGTCCAAAAATCTGTTGAGGGAAGGCAACGAGGTGGACTTGAAAGCGAGGCAGAATAGCAGGAAACAGATTTCAAGAGGTACGTTTGAATCGCCTTTAAAGCACAGGAAGAGGGGCACAACTTCGACAATGATGCACTTGGCCAAAAAGGGCGTATGCGTTTTCTCCTGAATATATTCAGGAGAAAACGCATACGCCCTTTTTGGCCAAGCAAGCAAGCGGGCAATGCAAATCTGCACTACAAAGAAGTATCACTTCCCACCGGTCAAAAGGGACATCCACAAAATGTGTAAGAACAAGAAAGGCAAGACAGGCCCTGGAGAACAAGGAGCCTTGTTATGCTGATGGGCGGGATGTATATTGCCAACTGCCTCTCTGGAGGAGTGCATTCTGTTCCCTAAAACAAGTAAAGAACAGAGCTACAGAGCCAAGGGCACTACCAGTCTAGGGAATATACCTTGGGAAAACTGAAAATCAATAAGACAGAGCCACCCCAAAATTTAGGGCTGCACTGCATACAAGGACCTCAACTTGGATACATCTTAAGTATCCCAGAAAATATAAACATGGTTCTAAAAATTGTGGTACTTACGTACGATGGAATATCCCTCAGCCATGAAATCAATGTCATAAGACCAGTAGCAGCAAAATGGGTGGATTCAGGTACGATGATTCTAAGTGAAATAAGTCACACAGAAAAAGAAACTTATCATAAGATATCACTTATGAAGATCCTGTAAACCTGGCTACACTTGAACTGATTTAGGAAAGAGAACAGTGTCTCACATTTAGAAAACACTCTTATACCTGCTTAAGGGGGAAGGAGAGGTGGGGTGATGCATAAAACCAGAGTTTGATATAAGCACAGGTACCGTTCCAAAAACCAACTATGGAATAGACAAGACCTACACCGTCCTCAGTGAAAGGGACTCAAAACCCCATATTTCCCGCAGAGGAAAATATCTGACTAGTAAGAATCTTAAAACCTATGTATTGATATGTCTCCGTAAGGGAATCAAGTGTGTCTAGACTGGCATAAACATGGCAGCGAGAATCAGCTCAAACCCACTATAAAAAGGAATTTCAAAAACAAAACAAAAAAACTGGGAAATTCTTTACAATTCCTTCAGGGTCTCTGATGAAAGCTGGAATGACCCTATCTACAACGACAGCTGGATGTGGCATAAGGAGGGACACTTGGGACTGAGACGATTGGTGAGATTGGGTGAGCAAATGCAGACCCTTTAAAGCAATAATGCATGGCACCCATTCCATGGGTCCGAACTCTCCAGGTTGAAGGGAATATTACTACAGCTATAACAAGTGCGGGAAAACTAGAGAACGGACACACTGTGAATACGAAAGGTTTCTAAAACTCAACGAATAGTCCCTCTCCTGGTGCTCCGGTTTGACTTTCCGTCTGCTTTACTATCAACCTCCCAACTTGGAGAGACAGCCCCTTTAACCTCTTGGTTCGCACAGGTTTCCAATTTGGCAGAGGATGAAAGGGAAGAGGGAGAACCAATGAGAGAGTAGCTGTTAGGCATTTGGACGGGCACATATCACTGTAATTTCCCGGCAGGAAGAAGAATTAACCAAATTCTCAGCCACCCACCGGGAACCAGTATAGGTCCTCAACCAAAATTTTGGACTTGCGGTCAGCTCACCAAAAACGAGTTGAAAAATGGAGCTCAGGGGCACAGCAATTCACAACCTGGCCGAGTAATAAAGCACAACTATCTTCCAAAAATCTGTTGAGGGAAGGCAACGAGGCGGACTTGAAAGCGAGGCAGCATAGCAGGAAACAGATTACAAGAGGTACGTTGGAATCGCCTTTAAAGCACAGGAAGAGGGGCACAACTTCGACAATGATGCACTTGGCCAAAAAGGGCGTATGCGTTTTCTCCTGAATATATTCAGGAGAAAACGCATACGCCCTTTTTGGCCAAGCAAGCAAGCGGGCAATGCAAATCTGCACTACAAAGAAGTATCACTTCCCACCGGTCAAAAGGGACATCCACAAAATGTGTAAGAACAAGAAAGGCAAGACAGGCCCTGGAGAACAGGGAGCCTTGTTATTATGATGGGCGGGATGTAAATTGCCAACTGCCTCTCTGGAGGAGTGCATTCTGTTCCCTAAAACAAGTAAAGAACAGAGCTACAGAGCCAAGGGCACTACCAGTCTAGGGAATATACCTTGGGAAAACTGAAAATCAATAAGACAGAGCCACCCCAAAATTTAGGGCTGCACTGCATACAAGGACCTCAACTTGGATACACATTAAGTATCCCAGAAAATATAAACATGGTTCAAAACATTGTGGTACTTACGTACGATGGAATATCCCTCAGCCATGAAATCAATGTCATAAGACCAGTAGCAGCAAAATGGGTGGATTCAGGTACGATGATTCTAAGTGAAATAAGTCACACAGAAAAAGAAACTTATCATAAGATATCACTTATGAAGATCCTGTAAACATGGCTACACTTGAACTGAGTTAGGAAAGAGAACAGTGTCTCACATTTAGAAAACACTCTTATACCTGCTTAAGGGAGAAGGAGAGGTGGGGTGATGCATAAAACCAGAGTTTGATATAAGCACAGGTACCGTGCCAAAAACCAACTATGGAATAGACAAGACCTACACCGTCCTCAGTGAAAGGGACTCAAAACCCCATATTTCCCGCAGAGGAAAATATCTGACTAGTAAGAATCTTAAAACCTATGTATTGATATGTCTCCGTAAGGGAATCAAGTGTGTCTAGACTGGCATAAACATGGCAGCGAGAATCAGCTCAAACCCACTATAAAAAGGAATTTCAAAAACAAAACAAAAAAACTGGGAAATTCTTTACAATTCCTTCAGGGTCTCTGATGAAAGCTGGAATGACCCTATCTACAACGACAGCTGGATGTGGCATAAGGAGGGACACTTGGGACTGAGACGATTGGTGAGATTGGGTGAGCAAATGCAGACCCTTTAAATCAATAATGCATGGCACCCATTCCATGGGTCCGAACTCTCCAGGTTGAAGGGAATATTACTACAGTTATAACATGTGCGGGAAACCTAGAGAACGGACACACTGTGAATACGAAAGGTTTCTAAAACTCAACGAATAGTCCCTCTCCTGGTGCTCCGGTTTGACTTTCCGTCTGCTTTACTATCAACCTCCCAACTTGGAGAGACAGCCCCTTTAACCTCTTGGTTCGCACAGGTTTCCAATTTGGCAGAGGATGAAAGGGAAGAGGGAGAACCAATGAGAGAGTAGCTGTTAGGCATTTGGACGGGCACATATCACTGTAATTTCCCGGCAGGAAGAAGAATTAACCAAATTCTCAGCCACCCACCGGGAACCAGTATAGGTCCTGAACCAAAATTTTGGACTTGCGGTCAGCTCACCAAAAACGAGTTGAAAAATGGAGCTCAGGGGCACAGCAATTCACAACCTGGCCGAGTAATAAAGCACAACTATCTTCCAAAAATCTGTTGAGGGAAGGCAACGAGGCGGACTTGAAAGCGAGGCAGCATAGCAGGAAACAGATTACAAGAGGTACGTTGGAATCGCCTTTAAAGCACAGGAAGAGGGGCACAACTTCGACAATGATGCACTTGGCCAAAAAGGGCGTATGCGTTTTCTCCTGAATATATTCAGGAGAAAACGCATACGCCCTTTTTGGCCAAGCAAGCAAGCGGGCAATGCAAATCTGCACTACAAAGAAGTATCACTTCCCACCGGTCAAAAGGGACATCCACAAAATGTGTAAGAACAAGAAAGGCAAGACAGGCCCTGGAGAACAGGGAGCCTTGTTATTATGATGGGCGGGATGTAAATTGCCAACTGCCTCTCTGGAGGAGTGCATTCTGTTCCCTAAAACAAGTAAAGAACAGAGCTACAGAGCCAAGGTCACTACCAGCCTAGGGAATATACCTTGGGAAAACTGAAAATCAATAAGACAGAGCCACCCCAAAATTTAGGGCTGCACTGCATACAAGGACCTCAACTTGCATACACATTAAGTATCCCAGAAAATATAAACATGGTTCAAAACATTGTGGTACTTACGTACGATGGAATATCCCTCAGCCATGAAATCAATGTCATAAGACCAGTAGCAGCAAAATGGGTGGATTCAGGTACGATGATTCTAAGTGAAATAAGTCACACAGAAAAAGAAACTTATCATAAGATATCACTTATTAAGATCCTGTAAACATGGCTACACTTGAACTGAGTTAGGAAAGAGAACAGTGTTTCACATTTAGAAAACACTCTTATACCTGCTTAAGGGAGAAGGAGAGGTGGGGTGATGCATAAAACCAGAGTTTGATATAAGCACAGGTACCGTTCCAAAAACCAACTATGGAATAGACAAGACCTACACCGTCCTCAGTGAAAGGGACTCAAAACCCCATATTTCCCGCAGAGGAAAATATCTGACTAGTAAGAATCTTAAAACCTATGTATTGATATGTCTCCGTAAGGGAATCAAGTGTGTCTAGACTGGCATAAACATGGCAGCGAGAATCAGCTCAAACCCACTATAAAAAGGAATTTCAAAAACAAAACAAAAAAACTGGGAAATTCTTTACAATTCCTTCAGGGTCTCTGATGAAAGCTGGAATGACCCTATCTACAACGACAGCTGGATGTGGCATAAGGAGGGACACTTGGGACTGAGACGATTGGTGAGATTGGGTGAGCAAATGCAGACCCTTTAAATCAATAATGCATGGCACCCATTCCATGGGTCCGAACTCTCCAGGTTGAAGGGAATATTACTACAGTTATAACATGTGCGGGAAACCTAGAGAACGGACACACTGTGAATACGAAAGGTTTCTAAAACTCAACGAATAGTCCCTCTCCTGGTGCTCTGGTTTGACTTTCCGTCTGCTTTACTATCAACGTCCCAACTTGGAGAGACAGCCCCTTTAACCTCTTGGTTCGCACAGGTTGCCAATTTGGCAGAGGATGAAAGGGAAGAGGGAGAACCAATGAGAGAGTAGCTGTTAGGCATTTGGACGGGCACATATCACTGTAATTTCCCGGCAGGAAGAAGAATTAACCAAATTCTCAGCAACCCACCGGGAACCAGTATAGGTCCTGAACCAAAATTTTGGACTTGCGGTCAGCTCACCAAAAACGAGTTGAAAAATGGAGATCAGGGACACAGCAATTCACAAACTGGCCGAGTAATAAAGGACAACTATCGTCCAAAAATCTGTTGAGGGAAGGCAACGAGGCGGACTTGAAAGCGAGGCAGAATAGCAGGAAACAGATTTCAAGAGGTACGTTGGAATCGCCTTTCAAGCACAGGAAGAGGGGCACAACTTCGACAATGATGCACTTGGCCAAAAAGGGCGTATGCGTTTTCTCCTGAATATATTCAGGAGAAAACGCATACGCCCTTTTTGGCCAAGCAAGCAAGCGGGCAATGCAAATCTGCACTACAAAGAAGTATCACTTCCCACCGGTCAAAAGGGACATCCACAAAATGTGTAAGAACAAGAAAGGCAAGACAGGCCCTGGAGAACAGGGAGCCTTGTTATGCTGATGGGCGGGATGTAAATTGCCAACTGCCTCTCTGGAGGAGTGCATTCTGTTCCCTAAAACAAGTAAAGAACAGAGCTACAGAGCCAAGGGCACTACCAGTCTAGGGAATATACCTTGGGAAAACTGAAAATCAATAAGACAGAGCCACCCCAAAATTTAGGGCTGCACTGCATACAAGGACCTCAACTTGGATACACCTTAAGTATCCCAGAAAATATAAACATGGTTCAAAAAATTGTGGTACTTACGTACGATGGAATATCCCTCAGCCATGAAATCAATGTCATAAGACCAGTAGCAACAAAATGGGCAGATTCAGGTACGATGATTCTAAGTGAAATAAGTCACACAGAAAAAGAAACTTATCATAAGATATCACTTATGAAGATCCTGTAAACATGGCTACACTTGAACTGAGTTAGGAAAGAGAACAGTGTCTCACATTTAGAAAACACTCTTATACCTGCTTAAGGGTGAAGGAGAGGTGGGGTGATGCATAAAACCAGAGTTTGATATAAGCACAGGTACCGTTCCAAAAACCAACTATGGAATAGACAAGACCTACACCGTCCTCAGTGAAAGGGACTCAAAACCCCATATTTCCCGCAGAGGAAAATATCTGACTAGTAAGAATCTTAAAACCTATGTATTGATATGTCTCCGTAAGGGAATCAAGTGTGTCTAGACTGGCATAAACATGGCAGCGAGAATCAGATCAAACCCACTATAAAAAGGAATTTCAAAAACAAAACAAAAAAACTGGGAAATTCTTTACAATTCCTTCAGGGTCTCTGATGAAAGCTGGAATGACCCTATCTACAACAACAGCTGGATGTGGCATAAGGAGGGACACTTGGGACTGAGACGATTGGTGAGATTGGGTGACCAAATGCAGACCCTTTAAAGCAATAATGCATGGCACCCATTCCATGGGTCCGAACTCTCCAGGTTGAAGGGAATATTACTACAGCTATAACATGTGTGGGAAACCTAGAGAACGGACACACTGTGAATACGAAAGGTTTCTAAAACTCAACGAATAGTCCCTCTCCTGGTGCTCCGGTTTGACTTTCCGTCTGCTTTACTATCAACCTCCCAACTTGGAGAGACAGCCCCTTTAACCTCTTGGTTCGCACAGGTTGCCAATTTGGCAGAGGATGAAAGGGAAGAGGGAGAACCAATGAGAGAGTAGCTGTTAGGCATTTGGACGGGCACATATCACTGTAATTTCCCGGCAGGAAGAAGAATTAACCAAATTCTCAGCCACCCACCGGGAACCACTATAGGTCCTGAACCAAAATTTTGGACTTGCGGTCAGCTCACCAAAAACGAGTTGAAAAATGGAGCTCAGGGGCACAGCAATTCACAAACTGGCCGAGTAATAAAGGACAACTATCGTCCAAAAATCTGTTGAGGGAAGGCAACGAGGCGGACTTGAAAGCGAGGCAGAATAGCAGGAAACAGATTTCAAGAGGTACGTTGGAATCGCCTTTAAAGCACAGGAAGAGGGGCACAACTTCGACAATGATGCACTTGGCCAAAAAGGGCGTATGCGTTTTCTCCTGAATATATTCAGGAGAAAACGCATACGCCCTTTTTGGCCAAGCAAGCAAGCGGGCAATGCAAATCTGCACTACAAAGAAGTATCACTTCCCACCGGTCAAAAGGGACATCCACAAAATGTATAAGAACAAGAAAGGCAAGACAGGCCCTGGAGAACAAGGAGCCTTGTTATGCTGATGGGCGGGATGTAAATTGCCAACTGCCTCTCTGGAGGAGTGCATTCTGTTCCCTAAAACAAGTAAAGAACAGAGCTACAGAGCCAAGGGCACTACCAGTCTAGGGAATATACCTTGGGAAAACTGAAAATCAATAAGACAGAGCCACCCCAAAATTTAGGGCTGCACTGCATACAAGGACCTCAACTTGGATACACCTGAAGTATCCCAGAAAATATAAACATGGTTCAAAAAATTGTGGTACTTACGTACGATGGAATATCCCTCAGCCATGAAATCAATGTCATAAGACCAGTAGCAGCAAAATGGGTGGATTCAGGTACGATGATTCTAAGTGAAATAAGTCACACAGAAAAAGAAACTTATCATAAGATATCACTTATGAAGATCCTGTAAACATGGCTACACTTGAACTGAGTTAGGAAAGAGAACAGTGTCTGACATTTAGAAAACACTCTTATACCTGCTTAAGGGGGAAGGAGAGGTGGGGTGATGCATAAAACCAGAGTTTGATATAAGCACAGGTACCGTTCCAAAAACCAACTATGGAATAGACAAGACCTACACCGTCCTCAGTGAAAGGGACTCAAAACCCCATATTTCCCGCAGAGGAAAATATCTGACTAGTAAGAATCTTAAAACCTATGTATTGATATGTCTCCGTAAGGGAATCAAGTGTGTCTAGACTGGCATAAACATGGCAGCGAGAATCAGCTCAAACCCACTATAAAAAGGAATTTCAAAAACAAAACAAAAAAACTGGGAAATTCTTTACAATTCCTTCAGGGTCTCTGATGAAAGCTGGAATGACCCTATCTACAACGACAGCTGGATGTGGCATAAGGAGGGACACTTGCGACTGAGACGATTGGTGTGATTGGGTGACCAAATGCAGACCCTTTAAAGCAATAATGCATGGCACCCATTCCATGGGTCCGAACTCTCCAGGTTGAAGGGAATATTACTACAGCTATAACATGTGCGGGAAACCTAGAGAACGGACACACTGTGAATACGAAAGGTTTCTAAAACTCAACGAATAGTCCCTCTCCTGGTGCTCCGGTTTGACTTTCCGTCTGCTTTACTATCAACCTCCCAACTTGGAGAGACAGCCCCTTTAACCTCTTGGTTCGCACAGGTTGCCAATTTGGCAGAGGATGAAAGGGAAGAGGGAGAACCAATGAGAGAGTAGCTGTTAGGCATTTGGACGGGCACATATCACTGTAATTTCCCAGCAGGAAGAAGAATTAACCAAATTCTCAGCCACCCACCGGGAACCAGTATAGGTCCTGAACCAAAATTTTGGACTTGCGGTCAGCTCACCAAAAACGAGTTGAAAAATGGAGCTCAGGGGCACAGCAATTCACAAACTGGCCGAGTAATAAAGGACAACTATCGTCCAAAAATCTGTTGAGGGAAGGCAACGAGGCGGACTTGAAAGAGAGGCAGAATAGCAGGAAACAGATTTCAAGAGGTACGTTGGAATCGCCTTTAAAGCACAGGAAGAGGGGCACAACTTCGACAATGATGCACTTGGCCAAAAAGGGCGTATGCGTTTTCTCCTGAATATATTCAGGAGAAAATGCATACGTCCTTTTTGGCCAAGCAAGCAAGCGGGCAATGCAAATCTGCACTACAAAGAAGTATCACTTCCCACCGGTCAAAAGGGACATCCACAAAATGTGTAAGAACAAGAAAGGCAAGACAGGCCCTGGAGAACAGGGAGCCTTGTTATGCTGATGGGCGGGATGTAAATTGCCAACTGCCTCTCTGGAGGAGTGCATTCTGTTCCCTAAAACAAGTAAAGAACAGAGCTACAGAGCCAAGGGCACTACCAGTCTAGGGAATATACCTTGGGAAAACTGAAAATCAATAAGACAGAGCCACCCCAAAATTTAGGGCTGCACTGCATACAAGGACCTCAACTTGGATACACCTTAAGTATCCCAGAAAATATAAACATGGTTCAAAAAATTGTGGTACTTACGTACGATGGAATATCCCTCAGCCATGAAATCAATGTCATAAGACCAGTAGCAGCAAAATGGGTGGATTCAGGTACGATGATTCTAAGTGAAATAAGTCACACAGAAAAAGAAACTTATCATAAGATATCACTTATGAAGATCCTGTAAACATGGCTACACTTGAACTGAGGTAGGAAAGAGAACAGTGTCTCACATTTAGAAAACACTCTTATACCTGCTTAAGGGGGAAGGAGAGGTGGGGTGATGCATAAAACCAGAGTTTGTTATAAGCACAGGTACCGTTCCAAAAACCAACTATGGAATAGACAAGACCTACACCGTCCTCAGTGAAAGGGACTCAAAACCCCATATTTCCCACAGAGGAAAATATCTGACTAGTAAGAATCTTAAAACCTATGTATTGATATGTCTCCGTAAGGGAATCAAGTGTGTCCAGACTGGCATAAACATGGCAGCGAGAATCAGCTCAAACCCACTATAAAAAGGAATTTCAAAAACAAAACAAAAAAACTGGGAAATTCTTTACAATTCCTTCAGGGTCTCTGATGAAAGCTGGAATGACCCTATCTACAACGACAGCTGGATGTGGCATAAGGCTGGACACTTGGGACTGAGATGCTTGGTGAGATTGGGTGAGCAAATGCAGACCCTTTAAAGCAATAATGCATGGCACCCATTCCATGGGTCCGAACTCTCCAGGTTGAAGGGAATATTACTACAGCTATAACATGTGCGGGAAACCTAGGGAACGGACACACTGTGAATACGAAAGGTTTCTAAAACTCAACGAATAGTCCCTCTCCTGGTGCTCCGGTTTGACTTTCCGTCTGCTTTACTATCAACCTCCCAACTTGGAGAGACAGCCCCTTTAACCTCTTGGTTCGCACACGTTGCCAATTTGGCAGAGGATGAAAGGGAAGAGGGAGAACCAATGAGAGAGTAGCTGTTAGGCATTTGGACGGGCACATATCACTGTAATTTCCCGGCAGGAAGAAGAATTAACCAAATTCTCAGCCACCCACCGGGAACCAGTATAGGTCCTGAACCAAAATTTTGGACTTGCGGTCAGCTCACCAAAAACGAGTTGAAAAATGGAGCTCAGGGGCACAGCAATTCACAAACTGGCCGAGTAATAAAGGACAACTATCGTCCAAAAATCTGTTGAGGGAAGGCAACGAGGCGGACTGAAAGCGAGGCAGAATAGCAGGAAACAGATTTCAAGAGGTACATTGGAATCGCCTTTAAAGCACAGGAAGAGGGGCACAACTTCGACAATGATGCACTTGGCCAAAAAGGGCGTATGCGTTTTCTCCTGAATATATTCAGGAGAAAACGCATACGCCCTTTTTGGCCAAGCAAGCAAGCGGGCAATGCAAATCTGCACTACAAAGAAGTATCACTTCCCACCGGTCAAAAGGGACATCCACAAAATGTGTAAGAACAAGAAAGGCAAGACAGGCCCTGGAGAACAGGGAGCCTTGTTATGCTGATGGGCGGGATGTAAATTGCCAACTGCCTCTCTGGAGGAGTGCATTCTGTTCCCTAAAACAAGTAAAGAACAGAGCTACAGAGCCAAGGGCACTACCAGTCTAGGGAATATACCTTGGTAAAACTGAATATCAATAAGACAGAGCCACCCCAAAATTTAGGGCTGCACTGCTTACAAGGGCCTCAACTTGGATACACCTTAAGTATCCCAGAAAATATAAACATGGTTCAAAAAATTGTGGTACTTACGTACGATGGAATATCCCTCAGCCATGAAATCAATGTCATAAGACCAGTAGCAGCAAAATGGGTGGATTCAGGTACGATGATTCTAAGTGAAATAAGTCACACAGAAAAAGAAACTTATCATAAGATATCACTTATGAAGATCCTGTAAACATGGCTACACTTGAACTGAGTTAGGAAAGAGAACAGTGTCTGACATTTAGATAACACTCTTATACCTGCTTAAGGGGGAAGGAGAGGTGGGGTGATGCATAAAACCAGAGTTTGATATAAGCACAGGTACCGTTCCAAAAACCAACTATGGAATAGACAAGACCTACACCGTCCTCAGTGAAAGGGACTCAAAACCCCATATTTCCCGCAGAGGAAAATATCTGACTAGTAAGAATCTTAAAACCTATGTATTGATATGTCTCCGTAAGGGAATCAAGTGTGTCTAGACTGGCATAAACATGGCAGCGAGAATCAGCTCAAACCCACTATAAAAAGGAATTTCAAAAACAAAACAAAAAAACTGGGAAATTCTTTACAATTCCTTCAGGGTCTCTGATGAAAGCGGGAATGACCCTATCTACAACGACAGCTGGATGTGGCATAAGGCTGGACACTTGGGACTGAGATGCTTGGTGAGATTTGGTGAGCAAATGCAGACCCTTTAAAGCAATAATGCATGGCACCCATTCCATGGGTCCGAACTCTCCAGGTTGAAGGGAATATTACTACAGCTATAACATGTGCGGGAAACCTAGGGAACGGACACACTGTGAATACGAAAGGTTTCTAAAACTCAACGAATAGTCCCTCTCCTGGTGCTCCGGTTTGACTTTCCGTCTGCTTTACTATCAACCTCCCAACTTGGAGAGACAGCCCCTTTAACCTCTTGGTTCGCACACGTTGCCAATTTGGCAGAGGATGAAAGGGAAGAGGGAGAACCAATGAGAGAGTAGCTGTTAGGCATTTGGACGGGCACATATCACTGTAATTTCCCGGCAGGAAGAAGAATTAACCAAAGTCTCAGCCCCCCACTGGAAACCAGCATATGTCCTGAACCAAAATTTTGGACTTGCGGTCAGCTCACAAAAAAAGAGTTGAAAAATGGTGCTCAGGGGCACAGCAATTCACAAACTGGCCGAGTAATAAAGGACAACTATCGTCCAAAAATCTGTTGAGGGAAGGCAACGAGGCGGACTTGAATGTGAGGCAGAATAGCAGGAAACAGATTTCAAGAGGTACGTTGGAATCGCCTTTAAAGCACAGGAAGAGGGGCACAACTTCGACAATGATGGACTTGGCCAAAATGGGCGTATGCGTTTTCTCCTGAATATATTCAGGAGAAAACGCATACGCCCTTTTTGGCCAAGCAAGCAAGCGGGCAATGCAAATCTGCACTACAAAGAAGTATCACTTCCCACCGGTCAAAAGGGACATCCACAAAATGTGTAAGAACAAGAAAGGCAAGACAGGCCCTGGAGAACAGGAAGCCTTGTTATGCTGATGGGCGGGATGTAAATTGCCAACTGCCTCTCTGGAGGAGTGCATTGTGTTCCCTAAAACAAGTAAACAACAGAGCTACAAAGCCAAGGGCACTTACAGTCTACGGAATATACCTTGGGAAAACTGAAAATCAATAAGACAGAGCCACCCCAAAATTTAGGGCTGCACTGCTTACAAGGGCCTCAACTTGGGTACACCTTAAATATCCCAGGAAATATAAAAATGGTTCAGAAAATTGTGGTACTTACGTACGATGGAATATCCCTCAGCCATGAAATCAATGTCATAAGACCAGTAGCAGCAAAATGAGTGGATTCAGGTACGATGATTCTAAGTGAAATTAGTCACACAGAAAAAGAAACTTATCATAAGATATCACTGATGAAGATCCTGTAAACATGGCTACACTTGAACTGAGTTAGGAAAGAGAACAGTGTCTCACATTTAGAAAACACTCTTATGCCTGCTTAAGGGGGAAGGAGAGGTGGGGTGATGCATAAAACCAGAGTTTGATATAAGCACAGGTACCGTACCAAAAACCAACTATGGAATAGACAAGACCTACACCGTCCTCAGTGAAAGGGACTCAAAACCCCATATTTCCCGCAGAGGAAAATATCTGACTAGTAAGAATCTTAAAACCTATGTATTGATATGTCTCCGTAAGGGAATCAAGTGTGTCTAGACTGGCATAAACATGGCAGCGAGAATCAGCTCAAACCCACTATAAAAAGGAATTTCAAAAACAAAACAAAAAAACTGGGAAATTCTTTACAATTCCTTCAGGGTCTCTGATGAAAGCTGGAATGACCCTATCTACAACGACAGCTGGATGTGGCATAAGGCTGGACACTTGGGACTGAGATGCTTGGTGAGATTGGGTGAGCAAATGCAGACCCTTTAAAGCAATAATGCATGGCACCCATTCCATGGGTCCGAACTCTCCAGGTAGAAGGGAATATTACTACAGCTATAACATGTGCGGGAAACCTAGGGAACGAACACACTGTGAATACGAAAGGTTTCTAAAACTCAACGAATAGTCCCTCTCCTGGTGCTCCAGTTTGACTTTCCGTCTGCTTTACTATCAACCTCCCAACTTGGAGAGACAGCCCCTTTAACCTCTTGGTTCGCACAGGTTGCCAATTTGGCAGAGGATGAAAGGGAAGAGGGAGAACCAATGAGAGAGTAGCTGTTAGGCATTTGGACGGGCACATATCACTGTAATTTCCCGGCAGGAAGAAGAATTAACCAAATTCTCAGCCACCCACCGGGAACCAGTATAGGTCCTGAACCAAAATTTTGGACTTGCGGTCAGCTCACCAAAAACGAGTTGAAAAATGGAGCTCAGGGGCACAGCAATTCACAAACTGGCCGAGTAATAAAGGACAACTATCGTCCAAAAATCTGTTGAGGGAAGGCAACGAGGCGGACTTGAAAGCGAGGCAGAATAGCAGGAAACAGATTTCAAGAGGTACGTTGGAATCGCCTTTAAAGCACAGGAAGAGGGGCACAACTTCGACAATGATGCACTTGGCCAAAAAGGGCGTATGCGTTTTCTCCTGAATATATTCAGGAGAAAACGCATACGCCCTTTTTGGCCAAGCAAGCAAGCGGGCAATGCAAATCTGCACTACAAAGAAGTATCACTTCCCACCGGTCAAAAGGGACATCCACAAAATGTGTAAGAACAAGAAAGGCAAGACAGGCCCTGGAGAACAGGGAGCCTTGTTATGCTGATGGGCGGGATGTAAATTGCCAACTGCCTCTCTGGAGGAGTGCATTCTGTTCCATAAAACAAGTAAAGAACAGAGCTACAGAGCCAAGGGCACTACCAGTCTAGGGAATATACCTTGGGAAAACTGAAAATCAATAAGACAGAGCCACCCCAAAATTTAGGGCTGCACTGCATACAAGGACCTCAACTTGGATACACCTTAAGTATCCCAGAAAATATAAACATGGTTCAAAAAATTGTGGTACTTACGTACGATGGAATATCCCTCAGCCATGAAATCAATGTCATAAGACCAGTAGCAGCAAAATGGGTGGATTCAGGTACGATGATTCTAAGTGAAATAAGTCACACAGAAAAAGAAACTTATCATAAGATATCACTTATGAAGATCCTGTAAACATGGCTACACTTGAACTGAGTTAGGAAAGAGAACAGTGTCTCACATTTAGAAAACACTCTTATACCTGCTTAAGGGGGAAGGAGAGGTGGGGTGATGCATAAAACCAGAGTTTGATATAAGCACAGGTACCGTTCCAAAAACCAACTATGGAATAGACAAGACCTACCCCGTCCTCAGTGAAAGGGACTCAAAACCCCATATTTCCCGCAGAGGAAAATATCTGACTAGTAAGAATCTTAAAACCTATGTATTGATATGTCTCCATAAGGGAATCAAGTGTGTCTAGACTGGCATAAACATGGCAGCGAGAATCAGCTCAAACCCACTATAAAAAGGAATTTCAAAAACAAAACAAAAAAACTGGGAAATTCTTTACAATTCCTTCAGGGTCTCTGATGAAAGCTGGAATGACCCTATCTACAACGACAGCTGGATGTGGCATAAGGAGGGACACTTGGGACTGAGACGATTGGTGAGATTGGGTGAGCAAATGCAGACCCTTTAAAGCAATAATGCATGGCACCCATTCCATGAGTCCGAACTCTCCAGGTTGAAGGGAATATTACTACAGCTATAACATGTGCGGGAAACCTAGAGAATGGACACACTGTGAATACGAAAGGTTTCTAAAACTCAACGAATAGTCCCTCTCCTGGTGCTCCGGTTTGACTTTCCGTCTGCTTTACTATCAACCTCCCAACTTGGAGAGACAGCCCCTTTAACCTCTTGGTTCGCACAGGTTGCCAATTTGGCAGAGGATGAAAGGGAAGAGGGAGAACCAATGAGAGAGTAGCTGTTAGGCATTTGGACGGGCACATATCACTGTAATTTTCCGGCAGGAAGAAGAATTAACCAAATTCTCAGCCTCCCACCGGGAACCAGTATAGGTCCTGAACCAAAATTTTGGACTTGCGGTCAGCTCACCAAAAACGAGTTGAAAAATGGAGCTCAGGGGCACAGCAATTCACAAACTGGCCGAGTAATAAAGGACAACTATCGTCCAAAAATCTGTTGAGGGAAGGCAACGAGGCGGACTTGAAAGCGAGGCAGAATAGCAGGAAACAGATTTCAAGAGGTACGTTGGAATCGCCTTTCAAGCACAGGAAGAGGGGCACAACTTCGACAATGATGGACTTGGCCAAAAAGGGCGTATGCGTTTTCTCCTGAATATATTCAGTAGAAAACGCATACGCCCTTTTTGGCCAAGCAAGCAAGCGGGCAATGCAAATCTGCACTACAAAGAAGTATCACTTCCCACCGGTCAAAAGGGACATCCACAAAATGTGTAAGAACAAGAAAGGCAAGACAGGCCCTGGAGAACAGGGAGCCTTGTTATGCTGATGGGCGGGATGTAAATTGCCAACTGCCTCTCTGGAGGAGTGCATTCTGTTCCCTAAAACAAGTAAAGAACAGAGCTACAGAGCCAAGGGCACTACCAGTCTAGGGAATATACCTTGGGAAAACTGAAAATCAATAAGACAGAGCCACCCCAAAATTTAGGGCTGCACTGCATACAAGGACCTCAACTTGGATACACCTTAAGTATCCCAGAAAATATAAACATGGTTCAAAAAATTGTGGTACTTACGTACGATGGAATATCCCTCAGCCATGAAATCAATGTCATAAGACCAGTAGCAGCAAAATGGGTGGATTCAGGTACGATGATTCTAAGTGAAATAAGTCACACAAAAAAAGAAACTTATCATAAGATATCACTTATGAAGATCCTGTAAACATGGCTACACTTGAACTGAGATAGGAAAGAGAACAGTGTCTCACATTTAGAAAACACTCTTATACCTGCTTAAGGGGGAAGGAGAGGTGGGGTGATGCATAAAACCAGAGTTTGATATAAGCACAGGTACCGTTCCAAAAACCAACTATGGAATAGACAAGACCTACACCGTCTTCAGTGAAAGGGACTCAAAACCCCATATTTCCCGCAGAGGAAAATATCTGACTAGTAAGAATCTTAAAACCTATGTATTGATATGTCTCCGTAAGGGAATCAAGTGTGTCTAGACTGGCATAAACATGGCAGCGAGAATCAGCTCAAACCCTCTATAAAAAGGAATTTCAAAAACAAAACAAAAACACTGGGAAATTCTTTACAATTCCTTCAGGGTCTCTGATGAAAGCTGGAATGACACTATCTACAACGACAGCTGGATGTGGCATAAGGAGGGACACTTGGGACTGAGACGATTGGTGAGATTGGGTGAGCAAATGCAGACCCTTTAAAGCAATAATGCATGGCACCCATTCCATGGGTCCGAACTCTCCAGGTTGAAGGGAATATTACTACAGCTATAACATGTGCGGGAAACCTAGAGAACGGACACACTGTGAATACGAAAGGTTTCTAAAACTCAACGAATAGTCCCTCTCCTGGTGCTCCGGTTTGACTTTCCGTCTGCTTTACTATCAACCTCCCAACTTGGAGACACAGGCCCTTTAACCTCTTGGTTCGCACAGGTTGCCAATTTGGCAGAGGATGAAAGGGAAGAGGGAGAACCAATGAGAGAGTAGCTGTTAGGCATTTGGACGGGCACATATCACTGTAATTTCCCGCAGGAAGAAGAATTAACCAAATTCTCAGCCACCCACCGGGACCCAGTATAGGTCCTGAACCAAAATTTTGGACTTGCGGTCAGCTCACCAAAAACGAGTTGAAAAATGGAGCTCAGGGGCACAGCAATTCACAAACTGGCCGAGTAATAAAGGACAACTATCGTCCAAAAATCTGTTGAGGGAAGGCAACGAGGCGGACTTGAAAGCGAGGCAGAATAGCAGGAAACAGATTTCAAGAGGTACGTTGGAATCGCCTTTAAAGCACAGGAAGAGGGGCACAACTTCGACAATGATGCACTTGGCCAAAAAGGGCGTATGCGCTTTCTCCTGAATATATTCAGGAGAAAACGCATACGCCCTTTTTGGCCAAGCAGGCAAGCGGGCAATGCAAATCTGCACTACAAAGAAGTATCACTTCCCACCGGTCAAAAGGGACATCCACAAAATGTGTAAGAACAAGAAAGGCAAGACAGGCCCTGGAGAACAGGGAGCCTTGTTATGCTGATGGGCGGGATGTAAATTGCCAACTGCCTCTCTGGAGGAGTGCATTCTGTTCCCTAAAACAAGTAAAGAACAGAGCTACAGAGCCAAGGGCACTACCAGTCTAGGGAATATACCATGGGAAAACTGAAAATCAATAAGACAGAGCCACCCCAAAATTTAGGGCTGCACTGCATACAAGGACCTCAACTTGGATACACCTTAAGTATCCCAGAAAATATAAACATGGTTCAAAAAATTGTGGTACTTACGTACGATGGAATATCCCTCAGCCATGAAATCAATGTCATAAGACCAGTAGCAGCAAAATGGGTGGATTCAGGTACGATGATTCTAAGTGAAATAAGTCACACAGAAAAAGAAACTTATCATAAGATATCACTTATGAAGATCCTGTAAACATGGCTACACTTGAACTGAGATAGGAAAGAGAACAGTGTCTCACATTTAGAAAACACTCTTATACCTGCTTAAGGGGGAAGGAGAGGTGGGGTGATGCATAAAACCAGAGTTTGTTATAAGCACAGGTACCGTTCCAAAAACCAACTATGGAATAGACAAGACCTACACCGTCCTCAGTGAAAGGGACTCAAAACCCCATATTTCCCGCAGAGGAAAATATCTGACTAGTAAGAATCTTAAAACCTATGTATTGATATGTCTCCGTAAGGGAATCAAGTGTGTCCAGACTGGCATAAACATGGCAGCGAGAATCAGCTCAAACCCACTATAAAAAGGAATTTCAAAAACAAAACAAGAAAACTGGGAAATTCTTTACAATTCCTTCAGGGTCTCTGATGAAAGCTGGAATGACCCTATCTACAATGACAGCTGGATGTGGCATAAGGCTGGACACTTGGGACTGAGATGCTTGGTGAGATTGGGTGAGCAAATGCAGACCCTTTAAAGCAATAATGCATGGCACCCATTCCATGGGTCCGAACTCTCCAGGTTGAAGGGAATATTACTACAGCTATAACATGTGCGGGAAACCTAGGGAACGGACACACTGTGAATACGAAAGGTTTCTAAAACTCAACGAATAGTCCCTCTCCTGGTGCTCCGGTTTGACTTTCCGTCTGCTTTACTATCAACCTCCCAACTTGGAGAGACAGCCCCTTTAACCTCTTGGTTCGCACAGGTTGCCAATTTGGCAGAGGATGAAAGGGAAGAGGGAGAACCAATGAGAGAGTAGCTGTTAGGCATTTGGACGGGAACATATCACTGTAATTTCCGGGGAGGAAGAAGAATTAACCAAATTCTCAGCCACCCACCGGGAACCAGTATAGGTCCTGAACCAAAATTTTGGACTTGCGGTCAGCTCACCAAAAACGAGTTGAAAAATGGAGCTCAGGGGCACAGCAATTCACAAACTGGCCGAGTAATAAAGGACAACTATCGTCCAAAAATCTGTTGAGGGAAGGCAACGAGGCGGACTTGAAAGCGAGGCAGAATAGCAGGAAACAGATTTCAAGAGGTACGTTGGAATCGCCTTTAAAGCACAGGAAGAGGGGCACAACTTCGACAATGATGCACTTGGCCAAAAAGGGCGTATGCGTTTTCTCCTGAATATATTCAGGAGAAAACGCATACGCCCTTTTTGGCCAAGCAAGCAAGCGGGCAATGCAAATCTGCACTACAAAGAAGTATCACTTCCCACCAGTCAAAAGGGACATCCACAAAATGTGTAAGAACAAGAAAGGCAAGACAGGCCCTGGAGAACAGGGAGCCTTGTTATGCTGATGGGCGGGATGTAAATTGCCAACTGCCTCTCTGGAGGAGTGCATTCTGTTCCCTAAAACAAGTAAAGAACAGAGCTACAGAGCCAAGGGCACTACCAGTCTAGGGAATATACCTTGGGAAAACTGAAAATCAATAAGACAGAGCCACCCCAAAATTTAGGGCTGCACTGCATACAAGGACCTCAACTTGGATACACTTTAAGTATCCCAGAAAATATAAACATGGTTCAAAAAATTGTGGTACTTACGTACGATGGAATATCCCTCAGCCATGAAATCAATGTCATAAGACCAGTAGCAGCAAAATGGGTGGATTCAGGTACGATGATTCTAAGTGAAATAAGTCACACAGAAAAAGAAACTTATCATAAGATATCACTTATGAAGATCCTGTAAACATGGCTACACTTGAACTGAGATAGGAAAGAGAACAGTGTCTCACATTTAGAAAACACTCTTATACCTGCTTAAGGGGGAAGGAGAGGTGGGGTGATGCATAAAACCAGAGTTTGTTATAAGCACAGGTACCGTTCCAAAAACCAACTATGGAATAGACAAGACCTACACCGTCCTCAGTGAAAGGGACTCAAAACCCCATATTTCCCGCAGAGGAAAATATCTGACTAGTAAGAATCTTAAAACCTATGTATTGATATGTCTCCGTAAGGGAATCAAGTGTGTCCAGACTGGCATAAACATGGCAACGAGAATCAGCTCAAACCCACTATAAAAAGGAATTTCAAAAACAAAACAAGAAAACTGGGAAATTCTTTACAATTCCTTCAGGGTCTCTGATGAAAGCTGGAATGACCCTATCTACAATGACAGCTGGATGTGGCATAAGGCTGGACACTTGGGACTGAGATGCTTGGTGAGATTGGGTGAGCAAATGCAGACCCTTTAAAGCAATAATGCATGGCACCCATTCCATGGGTCCGAACTCTCCAGGTTGAAGGGAATATTACTACAGCTATAACATGTGCGGGAAACCTAGGGAACGGACACACTGTGAATACGAAAGGTTTCTAAAACTCAACGAATAGTCCCTCTCCTGGTGCTCCGGTTTGACTTTCCGTCTGCTTTACTATCAACCTCCCAACTTGGAGAGACAGCCCCTTTAACCTCTTGGTTCGCACAGGTTGCCAATTTGGCAGAGGATGAAAGGGAAGAGGGAGAACCAATGAGAGAGTAGCTGTTAGGCATTTGGACGGGAACATATCACTGTAATTTCCCGGGAGGAAGAAGAATTAACCAAATTCTCAGCCACCCACCGGGAACCAGTATAGGTCCTGAACCAAAATTTTGGACTTGCGGTCAGCTCACCAAAAACGAGTTGAAAAATGGAGCTCAGGGGCACAGCAATTCACAAACTGGCCGAGTAATAAAGGACAACTATCGTCCAAAAATCTGTTGAGGGAAGGCAACGAGGCGGACTTGAAAGCGAGGCAGAATAGCAGGAAACAGATTTCAAGAGGTACGTTGGAATCGCCTTTAAAGCACAGGAAGAGGGGCACAACTTCGACAATGATGCACTTGGCCAAAAAGGGCGTATGCGTTTTCTCCTGAATATATTCAGGAGAAAACGCATACGCCCTTTTTGGCCAAGCAAGCAAGCGGGCAATGCAAATCTGCACTACAAAGAAGTATCACTTCCCACCGGTCAAAAGGGACATCCACAAAATGTGTAAGAACAAGAAAGGCAAGACAGGCCCTGGAGAACAGGGAGCCTTGTTATGCTGATGGGCGGGATGTAAATTGCCAACTGCCTCTCTGGAGGAGTGCATTCTGTTCCCTAAAACAAGTAAAGAACAGAGCTACAGAGCCAAGGGCACTACCAGTCTAGGGAATATACCTTGGGAAAACTGAAAATCAATAAGACAGAGCCACCCCAAAATTTAGGGCTGCACTGCTTACAAGGACCTCAACTTGGGTACACCTTAAGTATCCCAGAAAATATAAACATGGTTCAAAAAATTGTGGTACTTACGTACGATGGAATATCCCTCAGCCATGAAATCAATGTCATAAGACCAGTAGCAGCAAAATGGGTGGATTCAGGTACGATGATTCTAAGTGAAATAAGTCACACAGAAAAAGAAACTTATCATAAGATATCACTTATGAAGATCCTGTAAACATGGCTACACTTGAACTGAGTTAGGAAAGAGAACAGTGTCTCACATTTAGAAAACACTCTTATACCTGCTTAAGGGGGAAGGAGAGGTGGGGTGATGCATAAAACCAGAGTTTGATATAAGCACAGGTACCATTCCAAAAACCAACTATGGAATAGACAAGACCTACACCGTCCTCAGTGAAAGGGACTCAAAACCCCATATTTCCCGCAGAGGAAAATATCTGACTAGTAAGAATCTTAAAACCTACGTATTGATATGTCTCCGTAAGGGAATCAAGTGTGTCTAGACTGGCATAAACATGGCAGCGAGAATCAGCTCAAACCCACTATAAAAAGGAATTTCAAAAACAAAACAAAAAAACTGGGAAATTCTTTACAATTCCTTCAGGGTCTCTGATGAAAGCTGGAATGACCCTATCTACAACGACAGCTGGATGTGGCATAAGGCTGGACACTTGGGACTGAGATGCTTGGTGAGATTGGGTGAGCAAATGCAGACCCTTTAAAGCAATAATGCATGGCACCCATTCCATGGGTCCGAACTCTCCAGGTTGAAGGGAATATTACTACAGCTATAACATGTGCGGGAAACCTAGGGAACGGACACACTGTGAATACGAAAGGTTTCTAAAACTCAACGAATAGTCCCTCTCCTGGTGCTCCGGTTTGACTTTCCGTCTGCTTTACTATCAACCTCCCAACTTGGAGAGACAGCCCCTTTAACCTCTTGGTTCGCACAGGTTGCCAATTTGGCAGAGGATGAAAGGGAAGAGTGAGAACCAATGAGAGAGTAGCTGTTAGGCATTTGGACGGGCACATATCACTGTAATTTCCCGGCAGGAAGAAGAATTAACCAAATTCTCAGCCACCCACCGGGAACCAGTATAGGTCCTGAACCAAAATTTTGGACTTGCGGTCAGCTCACCAAAAACGAGTTGAAAAATGGAGCTCAGGAGCACAGCAATTCACAAACTCGCCAAGTAATAAAGGACAACTATCGTCCAAAAATCTGTTGAGGGAAGGCAACGAGGCGGACTTGAAAGCGAGGCAGAATAGCAGGAAACAGATTTCAAGAGGTACGTTGGAATCGCCTTTAAAGCACAGGAAGAGGGGCACAACTTCGACAATGATGCACTTGGCCAAAAAGGGCGTATGCGTTTTCTCCTGAATATATTCAGGAGAAAACGCATACGCCCTTTTTGGCCAAGCAAGCAAGCGGGCAATGCAAATCTGCACTACAAAGAAGTATCACTTCCCACCGGTCAAAAGGGACATCCACAAAATGTGTAAGAACAAGAAAGGCAAGACAGGCCCTGGAGAACAGGGAGCCTTGTTATGCTGATGGGCGGGATGTAAATTGCCAACTGCCTCTCTGGAGGAGTGCATTCTGTTCGCTAAAACAAGTAAAGAACAGAGCTACAGAGCCAAGGGCACTACCAGTCTAGGGAATATACCTTGGGAAAACTGAAAATCAATAAGACAGAGCCACCCCAAAATTTAGGGCTGCACTGCATACAAGGACCTCAACTTGGATACACCTTAAGTATCCCAGAAAATATAAACATGGTTCAAAAAATTGTGGTACTTACGTACGATGGAATATCCCTCAGCCATGAAATCAATGTCATAAGACCAGTAGCAACAAAATGGGTGGATTCAGGTACGATGATTCTAAGTGAAATAAGTCACAGAGAAAAAGAAACTTATCATAAGATATCACTTATGAAGATCCTGTAAACATGGCTACACTTGAACTGAGTTAGGAAAGAGAACAGTGTCTGACATTTAGATAACACTCTTATACCTGCTTAAGGGGGAAGGAGAGGTGGGGTGATGCATAAAACCAGAGTTTGATATAAGCACAGGTACCGTTCCAAAAACCAACTATGGAATAGACAAGACCTACACCGTCCTCAGTGAAAGGGACTCAAAACCCCATATTTCCCGCAGAGGAAAATATCTGACTAGTAAGAATGTTAAAACCTATGTATTGATATGTCTCCGTAAGGGAATCAAGTGTGTCTAGACTGGCATAAACATGGCAGCGAGAATCAGCTCAAACCCACTATAAAAAGGAATTTCAAAAACAAAACAAAAAAACTGGGAAATTCTTTACAGTTCCTTCAGGGTCTCTGATGAAAGCTGGAATGACCCTATCTACAACGACAGCTGGATGTGGCATAAGGCTGGACACTTGGGACTGAGATGCTTGGTGAGATTGGGTGAGCAAATGCAGACCCTTTAAAGCAATAATGCATGGCACCCATTCCATGGGTCCGAACTCTCCAGGTTGAAGGGAATATTACTACAGCTATAATATGTGCGGGAAACCTAGGAAACGGACACACTGTGAATACGAAAGGTTTCTAAAACTCAACGAATAGTCCCTCTCCTGGTGCTCCGGTTTGACTTTCCGTCTGCTTTACTATCAACCTCCCAACTTGGAGAGACAGTCCCTTTAACCTCTTGGTTCGCACAGGTTGCCAATTTGGCAGAGGATGAAAGGGAAGAGGGAGAACCAATAAGAGAGTAGCTGTTAGGCATTTGGACGGGCACATATCACTGTAATTTCCCAGCAGGAAGATGAATTAACCAAATTCTCAGCCACCCACCGGGACCCAGTATAGGTCCTGAACCAAAATTTTGGACTTGCGGTCAGCTCACCAAAAACGAGTTGAGAAATGGTGCTCAGGGGCACAGCAATTCACAAACTGGCCGAGTAATAAAGGACAACTATCGTCCAAAAATCTGTTGAGGGAAGGCAACGAGGCGGACTTGAAAGCGAGGCAGAATAGCAGGAAACAGATTTCAAGAGGTACGTTGGAATCGCCTTTAAAGCACAGGAAGAGGGGCACAACTTCGACAATGATGCACTTGGCCAAAAAGGGCGTATGCGTTTTCTCCTGAATATATTCAGGAGAAAACGCATAGGCCCTTTTTGGCCAAGCAAGCAAGCGGGCAATGTAAATCTGCACTACAAAGAAGTATCACTTCCCACCGGTCAAAAGGGACATCCACAAAATTTGTAAGAACAAGGAAGGCAAGACAGGCCCTGGAGAACAAGGAGCCGTGTTATGCTGATGGGCGGGATGTAAATTGCCAACTGCCTCTCTGGAGGAGTGCATTCTGTTCCCTAAAACAAGTAAAGAACAGAGCTACAGAGCCAAGGGCACTACCAGTCTAGGGAATATACCTTGGGAAAACTGAAAATCAATAAGACAGAGCCACCCCAAAATTTAGGGCTGCACTGCATACAAGGACCTCAACTTGGATACACCTTAAGTATCCCAGAAAATATAAACATGGTTCAAAAAATTGTGGTACTTACGTATGATGGAATATCCCTCAGCCATGAAATCAATGTCATAAGACCAGTAGCAGCAAAATGGGTGGATTCAGGTACGATGATTCTAAGTGAAATAAGTCACACAGAAAAAGAAACTTATCATAAGATATCACTTATGAAGATCCTGTAAACATGGCTACACTTGAACTGAGTTAGGAAAGAGAACAGTGTCTCACATTTAGAAAACACTCTTATACCTGCTTAATGGGGAAGGAGAGGAGGGGTGATGCATAAAACCAGAGTTTGATATAAGCACAGGAACCGTTCCAAAAACCAACTATGGAATAGACAAGACCTACACCGTCCTCAGTGAAAGGGACTCAAAACCCCATATTTCCCGCAGAGGAAAATATCTGACTAGTAAGAATCTTAAAACCTATGTATTGATATGTCTCCGTAAGGGAATCAAGTGTGTCTAGACTGGCATAAACATGGCAGCGAGAATCAGCTCAAACCCACTATAAAAAGGAATTTCAAAAACAAAACAAAAAAACTGGGAAATTCTTTACAATTCCTTCAGGGTCTCTGATGAAAGCTGGAATGACCCTATCTACAACGACAGCTGGATGTGGCATAAGGAGGGACACTTGGGACTGAGATGATTGGTGAGATTGGGTGAGCAAATGCAGACCCTTTAAAGCAATAATGCATGGCACCCATTCCATGGGTCCGAACTCTCCAGGTTGAAGGGAATATTACTACAGCTATAACATGTGCGGGAAACCTAGAGAGCGGACACACTGTGAATACGAAAGGTTTCTAAAACTCAACGAATAGTCCCTTTCCTGGTGCTCCGGTTTGACTTTCCGTCTGCTTTACTATCAACCTCCCACTTGGAGAGACAGCCCCTTTAACCTCTTGGTTCGCACAGTTTGCCAATTTGGCAGAGGATGAAAGGGAAGAGGGAGAACCAATTAGAGAGTAGCTGTTAGGCATTTGGACGGGCACATATCACTGTAATTTCCCGGCAGGAAGAAGAATTAACCAAATTCTCAGCCACCCACCAGGAACCAGTATAGGTCCTGAACCAAAATTTTGGACTTGCGGTCAGCTCACCAAAAACGAGTTGAAAAATGGAGCTGAATGGCACAGCAATTCACAAACTGGCCGAGTAATAAAGGACAACTATCGTCCAAAAATCTGTTGAGGGAAGGCAACGAGGCGGACTTGAAAGCGAGGCAGAATAGCAGGAAACAGATTTCAAGAGGTACGTTGGAATCGCCTTTAAAGCACAGGAAGAGGGGCACAACTTCGACAATGATGCACTTGGCCAAAAAGGGCGTATGCGTTTTCTCCTGAATATATTCAGGAGAAAACGCATACGCCCTTTTTGGCCAAGCAAGCAAGCGGGCAATGCAAATCTGCACTACAAAGAAGTATCACTTCCCATCGGTCAAAAGGGACATCCACAAAATGTGTAAGAACAAGAAAGGCAAGACAGGCCCTGGAGAACAGGGAGCCTTGTTATGCTGATGGGCGGGTTGTAAATTGCCAACTGCCTCTCTGGAGGAGTGCATTCTGTTCCCTAAAACAAGTAAAGAACAGAGCTACAGAGCCAAGGGCACTACCAGTCTAGGGAATATACCTTGGGAAAACTGAAAATCAATAAGACAGAGCCACCCCAAAATTTAGGGCTGCACTGCATACAAGGACCTCAACTTGGATACACCTTAAGTATCCCAGAAAATATAAACATGGTTCAAAAAATTGTGGTACTTACGTACGATGGAATATCCCTCAGCCATGAAATCAATGTCATAAGACCAGTAGCAACAAAATGGGTGGATTCAGGTACGATGATTCTAAGTGAAATAAGTCACACAGAAAAAGAAACTTATCATAAGATATCACTTATGAAGATCCTGTAAACATGGCTACACTTGAACTGAGTTAGGAAAGAGAACAGTGTCTCACATTTAGAAAACACTCTTATACATGCTTAAGGGGGAAGGAGAGGTGGGGTGATGCATAAAACCAGAGTTTGATATAAGCACAGGTACCGTTCCAAAAACCAACTATGGAATAGACAAGACCTACACCGTCCTCAGTGAAAGGGACTCAAAACCCCATATTTCCCGCAGAGGAAAATATCTGACTAGTAAGAATCTTAAAACCTATGTATTGATATGTCTCCGTAAGGGAATCAAGTGTGTCTAGACTGGCATAAACATGGCAGCGAGAATCAGCTCAAACCCACTATAAAAAGGAATTTCAAAAACAAAACAAAAAAACTGGGAAATTCTTTACAATTCCTTCAGGGTCTCTGATGAAAGCTGGAATGACCCTATCTACAACGACAGCTGGATGTGGCATAAGGCTGGACACTTGGGACTGAGATGATTTGTGAGATTGGGTGAGCAAATGCAGACCCTTTAAAGCAATAATGCATGGCACCCATTCCATGGGTCCGAACTCTCCAGGTTGAAGGGAATATTACTACAGCTATAACATGTGCGGGAATCCTAGGGAACGGACACACTGTGAATACGAAAGGTTTCTAAAACTCAACGAATAGTCCCTCTCCTGGTGCTCCGGTTTGACTTTCCGTCTGCTTTACTATCAACCTCCCAACTTGGAGAGACAGCCCCTTTAACCTCTTGGTTCGCACAGGTTGCCAATTTGGCAGAGGATGAAAGGGAAGAGGGAGAACCAATGAGAGAGTAGCTGTTAGGCATTTGGACGGGCACATATCACTGTAATTTCCCGGCAGGAAGAAGAATTAACCAAATTCTCAGCCACCCACCGGGAACCAGTATAGGTCCTGAACCAAAATTTTGGACTTGCGGTCAGCTCACCAAAAACGAGTTGAAAAATGGAGCTCAGGGGCACAGCAATTCACAAACTGGCCGAGTAATAAAGGACAACTATCGTCCAAAAATCTGTTGAGGGAAGGCAACGAGGCGGACTTGAAAGCGAGGCAGAATAGCAGGAAAGAGATTTCAAGAGGTACGTTGGAATCGCCTTTAAAGCACAGGAAGAGGGGCACAACTTCGACAATGATGCACTTGGCCAAAAAGGGCGTATGCGTTTTCTCCTGAATATATTCAGGAGAAAACGCATACGCCCTTTTTGGCCAAGCAAGCAAGCGGGCAATGCAAATCTGCACTACAAAGAAGTATCACTTCCCACCGGTCAAAAGGGACATCCACAAAATGTGTAAGAACAAGAAAGGCAAGACAGGCCCTGGAGAACAGGGAGCCTTGTTATGCTGATGGGCGGGATGTAAATTGCCAACTGCCTCTCTGGAGGAGTGCATTCTGTTCCCTAAAACAAGTAAACAACACAGCTACAGAGCCAAGGGCACTACCAGTCTAGGGAATATACCTTGGGAAAACTGAAAATCAATAAGACAGAGCCACCCCAAAATTTAGGGCTGCACTGCATACAAGGACCTCAACTTGGATACACCTTAAGTATCCCAGAAAATATAAACATGGTTCAAAAAATTGTGGTACTTACGTACGATGGAATATCCCTCAGCCATGAAATCAATGTCATAAGACCAGTAGCAACAAAATGGGTGGATTCAGGTACGATGATTCTAAGTGAAATAAGTCACACAGAAAAAGAAACTTATCATAAGATATCACTTATGAAGATCGTGTATACATGGCTACACTTGAACTGAGTTAGGAAAGAGAACAGTGTCTCACATTTAGAAAACACTCTTATACCTGCTTAAGGGGGAAGGAGAGGTGGGGTGATGCATAAAACCAGAGTTTGATATAAGCACAGGTACCGTTCCAAAAACCAACTATGGAATACACAAGACCTACACTGTCCTCAGTGAAAGGGACTCAAAACCCCATATTTCCCGCAGAGGAAAGTATCTGACTAGTAAGAATCTTAAAACCTATGTATTGATATGTCTCCGTAAGGGAATCAAGTGTGTCTAGACTGGCATAAACATGGCAGCGAGAATCAGCTCAAACCCACTATAAAAAGGAATTTCAAAAACAAAACAAAAAAACTGGGAAATTCTTTACAATTCCTTCAGGGTCTCTGATGAAAGCTGGAATGACCCTATCTACAACGACAGCTGGATGTGGCATAAGGCTGGACACTTGGGACTGAGATGATTGGTGAGATTGGGTGAGCAAATGCAGACCCTTTAAAGCAATAATGCATGGCACCCATTCCATGGGTCCGAACTCTCCAGGTTGAAGGGAATATTACTACAGCTATAACATGTGCGGGAAACCTAGGGAATGGACACACTGTGAATACGAAAGGTTTCTAAAACTCAACGAATAGTCCCTCTCCTGGTGCTCCGGTTTGACTTTCCGTCTGCTTTACTATCAACCTCCCAACTTGGAGAGACAGCCCCATTAACCTCTTGGTTCGCACAGGTTTCCAATTTGGCAGAGGATGAAAGGGAAGAGGGAGAACCAATGAGAGAGTAGCTGTTAGGCATTTGGACGGGCACATATCACTGTAATTTCCCGGCAGGAAGAAGAATTAACCAAATTCTCAGCCACCCACCGGGAACCAGTATAGGTCCTGAACCAAAATTTTGGACTTGCGGTCAGCTCACCAAAAACGAGTTGAAAAATGGAGCTCAGGGAAACAGCAATTCACAAACTGGCCGAGTAATAAAGGACAACTATCGTCCAAAAATCTGTTGAGGGAAGGCAACGAGGCTGACTTGAAAGCGAGGCAGAATAGCAGGAAACACATTCCAAGAGGTACGTTGGAATCGCCTTTAAAGCACAGGAAGAGGGGCACAACTTCAACAATGTTGCACTTGGCCAAAAAGGGCGTATGCGTTTTCTCCTGAATATATTCAGGAGAAAACACATACGACCTTTTTGGCCAAGCAAGCAAGCGGGCAATGCAAATCTGCACTACAAAGAAGTATCACTTCCCACCGGTCAAAAGGGACATCCACAAAATGTGTAAGAACAAGAAAGGCAAGACAGGCCCTGGAGAACAGGGAGCCTTGTTATGCTGATGGGCGGGATGTAAATTGCCAACTGCCTCTCTGGAGGAGTGCATTCTGTTCCCCAAAACAAGTAAAGAACAGAGCTACAGAGCCAAGGGCACTACCAGTCTAGGGAATATACCTTGGGAAAACTGAAAATCAATAAGACAGAGCCACCCCAAAATTTAGGGCTGCACTGCATACAAGGACCTCAACTTGGATACACCTTAAGTATCCCAGAAAATATAAACATGGTTCAAAAAATTGTGGTACTTACGTACGATGGAATATCCCTCAGCCATGAAATCAATGTCATAAGACCAGTAGCAGCAAAATGGGTGGATTCAGGTACGATGATTCTAAGTGAAATAAGTCACACAGAAAAAGAAACTTATCATAAGATATCACTTATGAAGATCCTGTAAACATGGCTACACTTGAACTGAGTTAGGAAAGAGAACAGTGTATCACATTTAGAAAACACTCTTATACCTGCTTAAGGGGGAAGGAGAGGTGGGGTGATGCATAAAACCAGAGTTTGATATAAGCACAGGTACCGTTCCAAAAACCAACTATGGAATAGGCAAGACCTACACCTTCCTCAGTGAAAGGAACTCAAAACCCCATATTTCCCGCAGAGGAAAATATCTGACTAGTAAGAATCTTAAAACCTATGTATTGATATGTCTCCGTAAGGGAATCAAGTGTGTCTAGACTGGCATAAACATGGCAGCGAGAATCAGCTCAAACCCACTATAAAAAGGAATTTCAAAAACAAAACAAAAAAACTGGGAAATTCTTTACAATTCTTTCAGGGTCTCTGATGAAAGCTGGAATGACCCTATCTACAACGACAGCTGGATGTGGCATAAGGAGGGACACTTGGGACTGAGACGATTGGTGAGATTGGGTGAGCAAATGCAGACCCTTTAAAGCAATAATGCATGGCACCCATTCCATGGGTCCGAACTCTCCAGGTTGAAGGGAATATTACTACAGCTATAACATGTGCGGGAAACCTAGAGAACGGACACACTGTGAATACGAAAGGTTTCTAAAACTCAACGAATAGTCCCTCTCCTGGTGTTCCGGTTTGACTTTCCGTCTGCTTTACTATCAACCTCCCAAATTGGAGAGACAGCCCCTTTAACCTCTTGGTTCACACAGGTTGCCAATTTGGCAGAGGATGAAAGGGAAGAGGGAGAACCAATGAGAGAGTAGCTGTTAGGCATTTGGACGGGCACATATCACTGTAATTTCCCGGCAGGAAGAAGAATTAACCAAATTCTCAGCCACCCACCGGGAACCAGTATAGGTCCTGAACCAAAATTTTGGACTTGCGGTCACCTCACCAAAAACGAGTTGAAAAATGGAGCTCAGGGGCACAGCAATTCAAAAACTGGCCGAGTAATAAAGGACAACTATCGTCCAAAAATCTGTTGAGGGAAGGCAACGAGTCTGACTTGAAAGCGAGGCAGAATAGCAGGAAACACATTCCAAGAGGTACGTTGGAATCGCCTTTAAAGCAGAGGAAGAGGGGCACAACTTCAACAATGTTGCACTTGGCCAAAAAGGGCGTATGCGTTTTCTCCTGAATATATTCAGGAGAAAACACATACGCCCTTTTTGGCCAAGCAAGCAAGCGGGCAATGCAAATCTGCACTACAAAGAAGTATCACTTCCCACCGGTCAAAAGGGACATCCACAAAATGTGTAAGAACAAGAAAGGCAAGACAGGCCCTGGAGAACAGGGAGCCTTGTTATGCTGATGGGCGGGATGTAAATTGCCAACTGCCTCTCTGGAGGAGTGCATTCTGTTCCCTAAAACAAGTAAAGAACAGAGCTACAGAGCCAAGGGCACTACCAGTCTAGGGAATATACCTTGGGAAAACTGAAAATCAATAAGACAGAGCCACCCCAAAATTTAGGGCTGCACTGCATACAAGGACCTCAACTTGGATACACCTTAAGTATCCCAGAAAATATAAACATGGTTCAAAAAATTGTGGTACTTACGTACGATGGAATATCCCTCAGCCATGAAATCAATGTCATAAGACCAGTAGCAGCAAAATGGGTGGATTCAGGTACGATGATTCTAAGTGAAATAAGTCACACAGAAAAAGAAACTTATCATAAGATATCACTTATGAAGATCCTGTAAACATGGCTACACTTGAACTGAGTTAGGAAAGAGAACAGTGTATCACATTTAGAAAACACTCTTATACCTGCTTAAGGGGGAAGGAGAGGTGGGGTGATGCATAAAACCAGAGTTTGATATAAGCACAGGTACCGTTCCAAAAACCAACTATGGAATAGGCAAGACCTACACCTTCCTCAGTGAAAGGAACTCAAAACCCCATATTTCCCGCAGAGGAAAATATCTGACTAGTAAGAATCTTAAAACCTATGTATTGATATGTCTCCGTAAGGGAATCAAGTGTGTCTAGACTGGCATAAACATGGCAGCGAGAATCAGCTCAAACCCACTATAAAAAGGAATTTCAAAAACAAAACAAAAAAACTGGGAAATTCTTTACAATTCTTTCAGGGTCTCTGATGAAAGCTGGAATGACCCTATCTACAACGACAGCTGGATGTGGCATAAGGAGGGACACTTGGGACTGAGACGATTGGTGAGATTGGGTGAGCAAATGCAGACCCTTTAAAGCAATAATGCATGGCACCCATTCCATGGGTCCGAACTCTCCAGGTTGAAGGGAATATTACTACAGCTATAACATGTGCGGGAAACCTAGAGAACGGACACACTGTGAATACGAAAGGTTTCTAAAACTCAACGAATAGTCCCTCTCCTGGTGTTCCGGTTTGACTTTCCGTCTGCTTTACTATCAACCTCCCAAATTGGAGAGACAGCCCCTTTAACCTCTTGGTTCACACAGGTTGCCAATTTGGCAGAGGATGAAAGGGAAGAGGGAGAACCAATGAGAGAGTAGCTGTTAGGCATTTGGACGGGCACATATCACTGTAATTTCCCGGCAGGAAGAAGAATTAACCAAATTCTCAGCCACCCACCGGGAACCAGTATAGGTCCTGAACCAAAATTTTGGACTTGCGGTCAGCTCACCAAAAACGAGTTGAAAAATGGAGCTCAGGGGCACAGCAATTCAAAAACTGGCCGAGTAATAAAGGACAACTATCGTCCAAAAATCTGTTGAGGGAAGGCAACGAGGCGGACTTGAAAGCGAGGCAGAATAGCAGGAAACACATTCCAAGAGGTACGTTGGAATCGCCTTTAAAGCACAGGAAGAGGGGCACAACTTCAACAATGTTGCACTTGGCCAAAAAGGGCGTATGCGTTTTCTCCTGAATATATTCAGGAGAAAACACATACGCCCTTTTTGGCCAAGCAAGCAAGCGGGCAATGCAAATCTGCACTACAAAGAAGTATCACTTCCCACCGGTCAAAAGGGACATCCACAAAATGTGTAAGAACAAGAAAGGCAAGACAGGCCCTGGAGAACAGGGAGCCTTGTTATGCTGATGGGCGGGATGTAAATTGCCAACTGCCTCTCTGGAGGAGTGCATTCTGTTCCCTAAAACAAGTAAAGAACAGAGCTACAGAGCCAAGGGCACTACCAGTCTAGGGAATATACCTTGGGAAAACTGAAAATCAATAAGACAGAGCCACCCCAAAATTTAGGGCTGCACTGCATACAAGGACCTCAACTTGGATACACCTTAAGTATCCCAGAAAATATAAACATGGTTCAAAAAATTGTGGTACTTACGTACGATGGAATATCCCTCAGCCATGAAATCAATGTCATAAGACCAGTAGCAGCAAAATGGGTGGATTCAGGTACGATGATTCTAAGTGAAATAAGTCACACAGAAAAAGAAACTTATCATAAGATATCACTTATGAAGATCCTGTAAACATGGCTACACTTGAACTGAGTTAGGAAAGAGAACAGTGTATCACATTTAGAAAACACTCTTATACCTGCTTAAGGGGGAAGGAGAGGTGGGGTGATGCATAAAACCAGAGTTTGATATAAGCACAGGTACCGTTCCAAAAACCAACTATGGAATAGGCAAGACCTACACCGTCCTCAGTGAAAGGAACTCAAAACCCCATATTTCCCGCAGAGGAAAATATCTGACTAGTAAGAATCTTAAAACCTATGTATTGATATGTCTCCGTAAGGGAATCAAGTGTGTCTAGACTGGCATAAACATGGCAGCGAGAATCAGCTCAAACCCACTATAAAAAGGAATTTCAAAAACAAAACAAAAAAACTGGGAAATTCTTTACAATTCTTTCAGGGTCTCTGATGAAAGCTGGAATGACCCTATCTACAACGACAGCTGGATGTGGCATAAGGAGGGACACTTGGGACTGAGACGATTGGTGAGATTGGGTGAGCAAATGCAGACCCTTTAAAGCAATAATGCATGGCACCCATTCCATGGGTCCGAACTCTCCAGGTTGAAGGGAATATTACTACAGCTATAACATGTGCGGGAAACCTAGAGAACGGACACACTGTGAATACGAAAGGTTTCTAAAACTCAACGAATAGTCCCTCTCCTGGTGTTCCGGTTTGACTTTCCGTCTGCTTTACTATCAACCTCCCAAATTGGAGAGACAGCCCCTTTAACCTCTTGGTTCACACAGGTTGCCAATTTGGCAGAGGATGAAAGGGAAGAGGGAGAACCAATGAGAGAGTAGCTGTTAGGCATTTGGACGGGCACATATCACTGTAATTTCCCGGCAGGAAGAAGAATTAACCAAATTCTCAGCCACCCACCGGGAACCAGTATAGGTCCTGAACCAAAATTTTGGACTTGCGGTCAGCTCACCAAAAACGAGTTGAAAAATGGAGCTCAGGGGCACAGCAATTCAAAAACTGGCCGAGTAATAAAGGACAACTATCGTCCAAAAATCTGTTGAGGGAAGGCAACGAGGCTGACTTGAAAGCGAGGCAGAATAGCAGGAAACACATTCCAAGAGGTACGTTGGAATCGCCTTTAAAGCACAGGAAGAGGGGCACAACTTCAACAATGTTGCACTTGGCCAAAAAGGGCGTATGCGTTTTCTCCTGAATATATTCAGGAGAAAACACATACGCCCTTTTTGGCCAAGCAAGCAAGCGGGCAATGCAAATCTGCACTACAAAGAAGTATCACTTCCCACCGGTCAAAAGGGACATCCACAAAATGTGTAAGAACAAGAAAGGCAAGACAGGCCCTGGAGAACAGGGAGCCTTGTTATGCTGATGGGCGGGATGTAAATTGCCAACTGCCTCTCTGGAGGAGTGCATTCTGTTCCCTAAAACAAGTAAAGAACAGAGCTACAGAGCCAAGGGCACTACCAGTCTAGGGAATATACCTTGGGAAAACTGAAAATCAATAAGACAGAGCCACCCCAAAATTTAGGGCTGCACTGCATACAAGGACCTCAACTTGGATACACCTTAAGTATCCCAGAAAATATAAACATGGTTCAAAAAATTGTGGTACTTACGTACGATGGAATATCCCTCAGCCATGAAATCAATGTCATAAGACCAGTAGCAGCAAAATGGGTGGATTCAGGTACGATGATTCTAAGTGAAATAAGTCACACAGAAAAAGAAACTTATCATAAGATATCACTTATGAAGATCCTGTAAACATGGCTACACTTGAACTGAGTTAGGAAAGAGAACAGTGTATCACATTTAGAAAACACTCTTATACCTGCTTAAGGGGGAAGGAGAGGTGGGGTGATGCATAAAACCAGAGTTTGATATAAGCACAGGTACCGTTCCAAAAACCAACTATGGAATAGGCAAGACCTACACCTTCCTCAGTGAAAGGAACTCAAAACCCCATATTTCCCGCAGAGGAAAATATCTGACTAGTAAGAATCTTAAAACCTATGTATTGATATGTCTCCGTAAGGGAATCAAGTGTGTCTAGACTGGCATAAACATGGCAGCGAGAATCAGCTCAAACCCACTATAAAAAGGAATTTCAAAAACAAAACAAAAAAACTGGGAAATTCTTTACAATTCTTTCAGGGTCTCTGATGAAAGCTGGAATGACCCTATCTACAACGACAGCTGGATGTGGCATAAGGAGGGACACTTGGGACTGAGACGATTGGTGAGATTGGGTGAGCAAATGCAGACCCTTTAAAGCAATAATGCATGGCACCCATTCCATGGGTCCGAACTCTCCAGGTTGAAGGGAATATTACTACAGCTATAACATGTGCGGGAAACCTAGAGAACGGACACTCTGTGAATACGAAAGGTTTCTAAAACTCAACGAATAGTCCCTCTCCTGGTGTTCCGGTTTGACTTTCCGTCTGCTTTACTATCAACCTCCCAAATTGGAGAGACAGCCCCTTTAACCTCTTGGTTCACACAGGTTGCCAATTTGGCAGAGGATGAAAGGGAAGAGGGAGAACCAATGAGAGAGTAGCTGTTAGGCATTTGGACGGGCACATATCACTGTAATTTCCCGGCAGGAAGAAGAATTAACCAAATTCTCAGCCACCCACCGGGAACCAGTATAGGTCCTGAACCAAAATTTTGGACTTGCGGTCAGCTCACCAAAAACGAGTTGAAAAATGGAGCTCAGGGGCACAGCAATTCAAAAACTGGCCGAGTAATAAAGGACAACTATCGTCCAAAAATCTGTTGAGGGAAGGCAACGAGGCGGACTTGAAAGCGAAGTAGAATAGCAGGAAACAGATTTCAAGAGGTACGTTGGAATCGCCTTTAAAGCACAGGAAGAGGGGCACAACTTCAACAATGTTGCACTTGGCCAAAAAGGGCGTATGTGTTTTCTCCTGAATATATTCAGGAGAAAACACATACGTCCTTTTTGGCCAAGCAAGCAAGCGGGCAATGCAAATCTGCACTACAAAGAAGTATCACTTCCCACCGGTCAAAAGGGATATCCACAAAATGTGTAAGAACAAGAAAGGCAAGACAGGCCCGGGAGAACAGGGAGCCTTGTTATGCTGATGGGCGGGATGTAAATTGCCAACTGCCTCTCTGGAGGAGTGCATTCTGTTCCCTAAAACAAGTAAAGAACAGAGCTACAGAGCCAAGGGCACTACCAGTCTAGGGAATATACCTTGGGAAAACTGAAAATCAATAAGACAGAGCCACCCCAAAATTTAGGGCTGCACTGCATACAAGGACCTCAACTTGGATACACCTTAAGTATCCCAGAAAATATAAACATGGTTCAAAAAATTGTGGTACTTACGTACGATGGAATATCCCTCAGCCATGAAATCAATGTCATAAGACCAGTAGCAGCAAAATGGGTGGATTCAGGTACGATGATTCCTAGTGAAATAAGTCACACAGAAAAAGAAACTTTTCTTAAGATATCACTTATGAAGATCCTGTAAACATGGCTACACTTGAACTGAGTTAGGAAAGAGAACAGTGTCTCACATTTAGAAAACACTCTTATACCTGCTTAAGGGGGAAGGAGAGGTGGGGTGATGCATAAAACCAGAGTTTGATATAAGCACAGGTACCGTTCCAAAAACCAACTATGGAATAGACAAGACCTACACCGTCCTCAGTGAAAGGGACTCAAAACCCCATATTTCCCGCAGAGGAAAATATCTGACTAGTAAGAATCTTAAAACCTATGTATTGATATGTCTCCGTAAGGGAATCAAGTGTGTCTAGACTGGCATAAACATGGCAGCGAGAATCAGCTCAAACCCACTATAAAAAGGAATTTCAAAGACAAAACAAAAAAACTGGGAAATTCTTTACAATTCCTTCAGGGTCTCTGATGAAAGCTGGAATGACCCTATCTACAATGACAGCTGGATGTGGCATAAGGAGGGACACTTGGGACTGAGATGATTGGTGAGATTGGGTGAGCAAATGCAGACCCTTTAAAGCAATAATGCATGGCACCCATTCCATGGGTCCGAACTCTCCAGGTTGAAGGGAATATTACTACAGCTATAAAATGTGCGGGAAACCTAGGGAACGGACACACTGTGAATACGAAAGGTTTCTAAAACTCAACGCATAGTCCCTCTCCTGGTGCTCCGGTTTGACTTTCCGTCTGCTTTACTATCAACCTCCCAACTTGGAGAGACAGCCCCTTTAACCTCTTGGTTCGCACAGGTTGCCAATTTGGCAGAGGATGAAAGGGAAGAGGGAGAACCAATGAGAGAGTAGCTGTTAGGCATTTGGACGGGAACATATCACTGTAATTTCCCAGCAGGAAGAAGAATTAACCAAATTCTCAGCCACCCACCGGGAACCAGTATAGGTCCTGAACCAAAATTTTGGACTTGCGGTCAGCTCACCAAAAACGAGTTGAAAAATGGAGCTCAGGGGCACAGCAATTCACAAACTGGCCGAGTAATAAAGGACAACTATCGTCCAAAAATCTGTTGAGGGAAGGCAATGAGGCGGACTTGAAAGCGAGGCCGAATAGCAGGAAACAGATTTCAAGAGGTACGTTGGAATCGCCTTTAAAGCACAGGAAGAGGGGCACAACTTCGACAATGATGCACTTGGCCAAAAAGGGCGTATGCGTTTTCTCCTGAATATATTCAGGAGAAAACGCTTACGCCCTTTTTGGCCAAGCAAGCAAGCGGGCAATGCAAATCTGCACTACAAAGAAGTATCACTTCCCACCAGTCAAAAGGGACATCCACAAAATGTGTAAGAACAAGAAAGGCAAGACAGGCCCTGGAGAACAGGGAGCCTTGTTATGCTGATGGGCTGGATGTAAATTGCCAACTGCCTCTCTGGAGGAGTGCATTCTGTTCCCTAAAACAAGTAAAGAACAGAGCTACAGAGCCAAGGGCACTACCAGTCTAGGGAATATACCTTGGGAAAACTGAAAATCAATAAGACAGAGCCACCCCAAAATTTAGGGCTGCACTGCATACAAGGACCTCAACTTGGATACACCTTAAGTATCCCAGAAAATATAAACATGGTTCAAAAAATTGTGGTACTTACGTACGATGGAATATCCCTCAGCCATGAAATCAATGTCATAAGACCAGTAGCAGCAAAATGGGTGGATTCAGGTACGATGATTCCTAGTGAAATAAGTCACACAGAAAAAGAAACTTATCATAAGATATCACTTATGAAGATCCTGTAAACATGGCTACACTTGAACTGAGTTAGGAAAGAGAACAGTGTCTCACATTTAGAAAACACTCTTATACCTGCTTAAGGGGGAAGGAGAGGTGGGGTGATGCATAAAACCAGAGTTTGATATACGCACAGGTACCGTTCCAAAAACCAACTATGGAATAGACAAGACCTACACCGTCCTCAGTGAAAGGGACTCAAAACCCCATATTTCCCGCAGAGGAAAATATCTGACTAGTAAGAATCTTAAAACCTATGTATTGATATGTCTCCGTAAGGGAATCAAGTGTGTCTAGAATGGCATAAACATGGCAGCGAGAATCAGCTCAAACCCACTATAAAAAGGAATTTCAAAGACAAAACAAAAAAACTGGGAAATTCTTTACAATTCCTTCAGGGTCTCTGATGAAAGCTGGAATGACCCTATCTACAACGACAGCTGGATGTGGCATAAGGAGGGACACTTGGGACTGAGATGATTGGTGAGATTGGGTGAGCAAATGCAGACCCTTTAAAGCAATAATGCATGGCACCCATTCCATGGGTCCGAACTCTCCAGGTTGAAGGGAATATTACTACAGCTATAACATGTGCGGGAAACCTAGGGAACGGACACACTGTGAATACGAAAGGTTTCTAAAACTCAACGCATAGTCCCTCTCCTGGTGCTCCGGTTTGACTTTCCGTCTGCTTTACTATCAACCTCCCAACTTGGAGAGACAGCCCCTTTAACCTCTTGGTTCGCACAGGTTGCCAATTTGGCAGAGGATGAAAGGGAAGAGGGAGAACCAATGAGAGAGTAGCTGTTAGGCATTTGGACGGGCACATATCACTGTAATTTCCCGGCAGGAAGAAGAATTAACCAAATTTTCAGCCACCCACCGGAAACCAGTATAGGTCCTGAACCAAAATTTTGGACTTGCGGTCAGCTCACCAAAAACGAGTTGAAAAATGGAGCTCAGGGGCACAGCAATTCACAAACTGGCTGAGTAACAAAGGACAACTATCGTCCAAAAATCTGTTGAGGGAAGGCAACGAGGCGGACTTGAAAGCGAAGCAGAATAGCAGGAAACAGATTTCAAGAGGTACGTTGGAATCGCCTTTAAAGCATAGGAAGAGGGGCACAACTTCGACAATGATGCACTTGGCCAAAAAGGGCGTATGCATTTTCTCCTGAATATATTCAGGAGAAAACGCATACGCCCTTTTTGGCCAAGCAAGCAAGCGGGCAATTCAAATCTGCACTACAAAGAGTATCACTTCCCACCGGTCAAAAGGGACATCCACAAAATGTGTAAGAACAAGAAAGGCAAGACAGGCCCTGGAGAACAGGGAGCCTTGTTATGCTGATGGGCGGGATGTAAATTGCCAACTGCCTCTCTGGAGGAGTGCATTCTGTTCCCTAAAACAAGTAAAGAACAGAGCTACAGAGCCAAGGGCACTACCAGTCTAGGGAATATACCTTGGGAAAACTGAAAATCAATAAGACAGAGCCACCCCAAAATTTAGGGCTGCACTGCATACAAGGACCTCAACTTGGATACACCTTAAGTATCCCAGAAAATATAAACATGGTTCAAAAAATTGTGGTACTTACGTACGATGGAATATCCCTCAGCCATGAAATCAATGTCATAAGACCAGTAGCAGCAAAATGGGTGGATTCAGGTACGATGATTCTAAGTGAAATAAGTCACACAGAAAAAGAAACTTATCATAAGATATCACTTATGAAGATCCTGTAAACATGGCTACACTTGAACTGAGTTAGGAAAGAGAACAGTGTCTCACATTTAGAAAACACTCTTATACCTGCTTAAGGGGGAAGGAGAGGTGGGGTGATGCATAAAACCAGAGTTTGATATAAGCACAGGTACCGTTCCAAAAACCAACTATGGAATAGACAAGACCTACACCGTCCTCAGTGAAAGGGACTCAAAACCCCATATTTCCCGCAGAGGAAAATATCTTACTAGTAAGAATCTTAAAACCTATGTATTGATATGTCTCCGTAAGGGAATCAAGTGTGTCTAGACTGGCATAAACATGGCAGCGAGAATCAGCTCAAACCCACTATAAAAAGGAATTTCAAAAACAAAACAAAAAAACTGGGAAATTCTTTACAATTCCTTCAGGGTCTCTGATGAAAGCTGGAATGACCCTATCTACAAAGACAGCTGGATGAGGCATAAGGAGGGACATTTGGGACTGAGACGATTGGTGAGATTTGGCGAGCAAATGCAGACCCTTTAAAGCAATAATGCATGGCACCCATTCCATGGGTCCGAACTCTCCAGGTTGAAGGGAATATTACTACAGCTATAACATGTGCGGGAAACCTAGAGAATGGACACACTGTGAATACGAAAGGTTTCTAAAACTCAACGAATAGTCCCTCTCCTGGTGCTCCGGTTTGACTTTCCGTCTGCTTTACTATCAACCTCCCAACTTGGAGAGACAGCCCCTTTAACCTCTTGGTTCGCACAGGTTGCCAATTTGGCAGAAGATGAAAGGGAAGAGGGAGAACCAATGAGAGAGTAGCTGTTAGGCATTTGGACGGGAACATATCACTGTAATTTCCCAGCAGGAAGAAGAATTAACCAAATTCTCAGCCACCCACCGGGAACCAGTATAGGTCCTGAACCAAAATTTTGGACTTGCGGTCAGCTCACCAAAAACGAGTTGAAAAATGGAGCTCAGGGGCACAGCAATTCACAAAGTGGCCGAGTATTAAAGACAACTATCGTCCAAAAATCTGTTGAGGGAAGGCAACGAGGCGGACTTGAAAGCGAGGCAGAATAGCAGGAAACAGATTTCAAGAGGTACGTTGGAATCGCCTTTAAAGCACAGGAAGAGGGGCACAACTTCGACAATGATGCACTTGGTCAAAAAGGGCGTATGCGTTTTCTCCTGAATATATTCAGGAGAAAACGCATACGCCCTTTTTGGCCAAGCAAGCAAGCGGGCAATGCAAATCTGCACTACAAAGAAGTATCACTTCCCACCGGTCAAAAGGGACATCCACAAAATGTGTAAGAACAAGAAAGGCAAGACAGGCCCTGGAGAACAGGGAGCCTTGTTATGCTGATGGGCGGGATGTAAATTGCCAACTGCCTCTCTGGAGGAGTGCATTCTGTTCCCTAAAACAAGTAAAGAACAGAGCTACAGAGCCAAGGGCACTACCAGTCTAGGGAATATACCTTGGGAAAACTGAAAATCAATAAGACAGAGCCACCCCAAAATTTAGGGCTGCACTGCATACAAGGACCTCAACTTGGATACACCTTAAGTAACCCAGAAAATATAAACATGGTTCAAAAAATTGTGGTACTTACGTACGATGGAATATCCCTCAGCCATGAAATCAATGTCATAAGACCAGTAGCAGCAAAATGGGTGGATTCAGGTACGATGATTCTAAGTGAAATAAGTCACACAGAAAAAGAAACTTATCATAAGATATCACTTATGAAGATCCTGTAAACATGGCTACACTTGAACTGAGTTAGGAAAGAGAACAGTGTCTCACATTTAGAAAACACTCTTATACCTGCTTAAGGGGGAAGGAGAGGTGGGGTGATGCATAAAACCAGAGTTTGATATACGCACAGGTACCGTTCCAAAAACCAACTATGGAATAGACAAGACCTACACCTTCCTCAGTGAAAGGGACTCAAAACCCCATATTTCCCGCAGAGGAATATATCTGACTAGTAAGAATCTTAAAACCTATGTATTGATATGTCTCCGTAAGGGAATCAAGTGTGTCTAGACTGGCATAAACATGGCAGCGAGAATCAGCTCAAACCCACTATAAAAAGGAATTTCAAAAACAAAACAAAAAAAATGGGAAATTCTTTACAATTCCTTCAGGGTCTCTGATGAAAGCTGGAATGACCCTATCTACAACGACAGCTGGATGTGGCATAAGGAGGGACACTTGGGACTGAGATGATTGGTGAGATTGGGTGAGCAAATGCAGACCCTTTAAAGCAATAATGCATGGCACCCATTCCATGGGTCCGAACTCTCCAGGTTGAATGGAATATTACTACAGCTATAACATGTGCGGGAAACCTAGAGAACGGACACACTGTGAATACGGAAGGTTTCTAAAACTCAACGAATAGTCCCTCTCCTGGTGCTCCGGTTTGACTTTCCGTCTGCTTTACTATCAACCTCCGAACTTGGAGAGACAGCCCCTTTAACCTCTTGGTTCACACAGGTTGCCAATTTGGCAGAGGATGAAAGGGAAGAGGGAGAACGAATGAGAGAGTAGCTGTTAGGCATTTGGACAGGCACATATCACTGTAATTTCCCGGCAGGAAGAAGAATTAACCAAAGTCTCAGCCATCCACCGGGAACCAGTAATGGTCCTGAACCAAAATTTTGGACTTGCGGTCAGCTCACCGAAAACGAGTTGAAAAATGGTGCTCAGGGGCACAGCAATTCACAAACTGGCCGAGTAATAAAGGACAACTATCGTCCAAAAATCTGTTGAGGGAAGGCAATGAGGCGGACTTGAAAGCGAGGCAGAATAGCAGGAAACAGATTTCAAGAGGTACGTTGGAATCGCCTTTAAAGCACAGGAAGAGGGGCACAACTTCGACAATGATGCACTTGGCCAAAAAGGGCGTATGCGTTTTCTCCTGAATATATTCAGGAGAAAACGCTTACGCCCTTTTTGGCCAAGCAAGCAAGCGGGCAATGCAAATCTGCACTACAAAGAAGTATCACTTCCCACCGGTCAAAAGGGACATCCACAAAATGTGTAAGAACAAGAAAGGCAAGACAGGCCCTGGAGAACAGGGAGCCTTGTTATGCTGATGGGCTGGATGTAAATTGCCAACTGCCTCTCTGGAGGACTGCATTCTGTTCCCTAAAACAAGTAAAGAACAGAGCTACAGAGCCAAGGGCACTACCAGTCTAGGGAATATACCTTGGGAAAACTGAAAATCAATAAGACAGAGCCACCCCAAAATTTAGGGCTGCACTGCATACAAGGACCTCAACTTGGATACACCTTAAGTATCCCAGAAAATATAAACATGGTTCAAAAAATTCTGGTACTTACGTACGATGGAATATCCCTCAGCCATGAAATCAATGTCATAAGACCAGTAGCAGCAAAATGGGTGGATTCAGGTACGATGATTCCTAGTGAAATAAGTCACACAGAAAAAGAAACTTATCATAAGATATCACTTATGAAGATCCTGTAAACATGGCTACACTTGAACTGAGTTAGGAAAGAGAACAGTGTCTCACATTTAGAAAACACTCTTATACCTGCTTAAGGGGGAAGGAGAGGTGGGGTGATGCATAAAACCAGAGTTTGATATACGCACAGGTACCGTTCCAAAAACCAACTATGGAATAGACAAGACCTACACCGTCCTCAGTGAAAGGGACTCAAAACCCCATATTTCCCGCAGAGGAAAGTATCTGACTAGTAAGAATCTTAAAACCTATGTATTGATATGTCTCCGTAAGGGAATCAAGTGTGTCTAGACTGGCATAAACATGGCAGCGAGAATCAGCTCAAACCCACTATAAAAAGGAATTTCAAAGACAAAACAAAAAAACTGGGAAATTCTTTACAATTCCTTTAGGGTCTCTGATGAAAGCTGGAATGACCCTATCTACAACGACAGCTGGATGTGGCATAAGGAGGGACACTTGGGACTGAGATGATTGGTGAGATTGGGTGAGCAAATGCAGACCCTTTAAAGCAATAATGCATGGCACCCATTCCATGGGTCCGAACTCTCCAGGTTGAAGGGAATATTACTACAGCTATAACATGTGCGGGAAACCTAGAGAATGGACACACTGTGAATACGAAAGGTTTCTAAAACTCAACGAATAGTCCCTCTCCTGGTGCTCCTGTTTGACTTTCCGTCTGCTTTACTATCAACCTCCCAACTTGGAGAGACAGCCCCTTTAACCTCTTGGTTCGCACAGGTTGCCAATTTGGCAGAGGATGAAAGGGAAGAGGGAGAACCAATGAGAGAGTAGCTGTTAGGCATTTGGACGGGCACATATCACTGTAATTTCCCAGCAGGAAGAAGAATTAACCAAATTCTCAGCCACCCACCGGGAACCAGTATAGGTCCTGAACCAAAATTTTGGACTTGCGGTCAGCTCACCAAAAACGAGTTGAAAAATGGAGCTCAGGGGCACAGCAATTCACAAACTGGCCGAGTAATAAAGGACAACTATCGTCCAAAAATCTGTTGAGGGAAGGCAACGAGGCGGACTTGAAAGCGAGGCAGAATAGCAGGAAACAGATTTCAAGAGGTACGTTGGAATCGCCTTTAAAGCACAGGAAGAGGGGCACAACTTCGACAATGATGCACTTGGTCAAAAAGGGCGTATGCGTTTTCTCCTGAATATATTCAGGAGAAAACGCATACGCCCTTTTTGGCCAAGCAAGCAAGCGGGCAATGCAAATCTGCACTACAAAGAAGTATCACTTCCCACCGTTCAAAAGGGACATCCACAAAATGTGTAAGAACAAGAAAGGCAAGACAGGCCCTGGAGAACAGGGAGCCTTGTTATGCTGATGGGCGGGATGTAAATTGCCAACTGCCTCTCTGGAGGACTGCATTCTGTTCCCTAAAACAAGTAAAGAACAGAGCTACAGAGCCAAGGTCACTACCAGTCTAGGGAATATACCTTGGGAAAACTGAAAATCAATAAGACAGAGCCACCCCAAAATTTAGGGCTGCACTGCATACAAGGACCTCAACTTGGATACACCTTAAGTATCCCAGAAAATATAAACATGGTTCAAAAAATTGTGGTACTTACGTACGATGGAATATCCCTCAGCCATGAAATCAATGTCATAAGACCAGTAGCAGCAAAATGGGTGGATTCAGGTACGATGATTCTAAGTGAAATAAGTCACACAGAAAAAGAAACTTATCATAAGATATCACTTATGAAGATCCTGTAAACATGGCTACACTTGAACTGAGTTAGGAGAGAGGACAGTGTCTCACATTTAGAAAACACTCTTATACCTGCTTAAGGGGGAAGGAGAGGTGGGGTGATGCATAAAACCAGAGTTTGATATAAGCACAGGTACCGTTCCAAAAACCAACTATGGAATAGACAAGACCTACACCGTGCTCAGTGAAAGGGACTCAAAACCCCATATTTCCCGCAGAGGAAAATATCTGACTAGTAAGAATCTTAAAACCTATGTATTGATATGTCTCCGTAAGGGAATCAAGTGTGTCTAGACTGGCATAAACATGGCAGCGAGAATCAGCTCAAACCCACTATAAAAAGGAATTTCAAAAACAAAACAAAAAAACTGGGAAATTCTTTACAATTCCTTCAAGGTCTCTGATGAAAGCTGGAATGACCCTATCTACAACGACAGCTGGATGTGGCATAAGGAGGGACACTTGGGACTGAGACGATTGGTGAGATTTGGCGACTAAATGCAGACCCTTTAAAGCAATAATGCATGGCACCCATTCCATGGGTCCGAACTCTCCAGGTTGAAGGGAATATTACTACAGCTATAACATGTGCGGGAAACCTAGAGAACGGACACACTGTGAATAAGGAAGGTTTCTAAAACTCAACGAATAGTCCCTCTCCTGGTGCTCCAGTTTGACTTTCCGTCTGCTTTACTATCAACCTCCCAACTTGGAGAGACAGCCCCTTTAACCTCTTGGTTCGCACAGGTTGCCAATTTGGCAGAGGATGAAAGGGAAGAGGGAGAACCAATGAGAGAGTAGCTGTTAGGCATTTGGACGGGCACATATCACTGTAATTTCCCGGCAGGAAGAAGAATTAACCAAATTCTCAGCCACCCATCGGGAACCAGTATAGGTCCTCAACCAAAATTTTGGACTTGCGGTCAGCTCACCAAAAACGAGTTGAAAAATGGAACTCAGGGGCACAGCAATTCACAAACTGGCCGAGTAATAAAGGACAACTATCGTCCAAAAATCTGTTGAGGGAAGGCAACGAGGTGGACTTGAAAGCGAGGCAGAATAGCAGGAAACAGATTTCAAGAGGTACGTTGGAATCGCCTTTAAAGCACAGGAAGAGGGGCACAACTTCGACAATGATGCACTTGGCCAAAAAGGGCGTATGCGTTTTCTCCTGAATATATTCAGGAGAAAACGCATACGCCCTTTTTGGCCAAGCAAGCAAGCGGGCAATGCAAATCTGCACTACAAAGAAGTATCACTTCCCACCGGTCAAAAGGGGCATCCACAAAATGTGTATGAACAAGAAAGGCAAGACAGGCCCTGGAGAACAGGGAGCCTTGTTATGCTGATGGGCGGGATGTAAATTGCCAACTGCCTCTCTGGAGGAGTGCATTCTGTTCCCTAAAACAAGTAAAGAACAGAGCTACAGAGCCAAGGGCACTACCAGTCTAGGGAATATACCTTGGGAAAACTGAAAATCAATAAGACAGAGCCACCCCAAAATTTAGGGCTGCACTGCATACAAGGACCTCAACTTGGATACACCTTAAGTATCCCAGAAAATATAAACATGGTTCAAAAAATTGTGGTACTTACGTACGATGGAATATCCCTCAGCCATGAAATCAATGTCATAAGACCAGTAGCAGCAAAATGGGTGGATTCAGGTACGATGATTCCTAGTGAAATAAGTCACACAGAAAAAGAAACTTATCATAAGATATCACTTATGTAGATCCTGTAAACATGGCTACACTTGAACTGACTTAGGAAAGAGAACAGTGTCTCACATTTAGAAAACACTCTTATACCTGCTTAAGGGGGAAGGAGAGGTGGGGTGATGCATAAAACCAGAGTTTGATATACGCACAGGTACCGTTCCAAAAACCAACTATGGAATAGACAAGACCTACACCGTCCTCAGTGAAAGGGACTCAAAACCCCATATTTCCGCAGAGGAAAGTATCTGACTAGTAAGAATCTTAAAACCTCTGTATTGATATGTCTCCGTAAGGGAATCAAGTGTGTCTAGACTGGCATAAACATGGCAGCGAGAATCAGCTCAAACCCAATATAAAAAGGAATTTCAAAAACAAAACAAAAAAACTGGGAAATTCTTTACAATTCCTTCAGGGTCTCTGATGAAAGCTGGAATGACCCTATCTACAACGACAGCTGGATGAGGCATAAGGAGGGACACTTGGGACTGTGACCATTGGTGAGATTTGGTGAGCAAATGCAGACCCTTTAAAGCAATAATGCATGGCACCCATTCCATGGGTCCGAACTCTCCAGGTTGAAGGGAATATTACTACAGCTATAACATGTGAGGGAAACCTAGAGAACGGACACACTGTGAATACGGAAGGTTTCTAAAACTCAACGAATAGTCCCTCTCCTGGTGCTCCGGTTTGACTTTCCGTCTGCTTTACTATCAACCTCCCAACTTGGAGAGACAGCCCCTTTAACCTCTTGGTTCGCACAGGTTGCCAATTTGGCAGAGGATGAAAGGGAAGAGGGAGAACCAATGAGAGAGTAGCTGTTAGGCATTTGGACGGGCACATATCACTGTAATTTCCCGGCAGGAAGAAGAATTAACCAAATTCTCAGCCACCCACCGGGAACCAGTATAGGTCCTGAACCAAAATTTTGGACTTGCGGTCAGCTCACCAAAAACGAGTTGAAAAATGGAGCTCAGGGGCACAGCAATTCACAAACTGGCCGAGTAATAAAGGACAACTATCGTCCAAAAATCTGTTGAGGGAAGGCAACGAGGCGGACTTGAAAGCGAGGCAGAATAGCAGGAAACAGATTTCAAGAGGTACGTTGGAATCGCCTTTAAAGCACAGGAAGAGGGGCACAACTTCGACAATGATGCACTTGGCCAAAAAGGGCGTATGCGTTTTCTCCTGAATATATCCTGAATATATAAAAAACGCATACGCCCTTTTTGGCCAAGCAAGCAAGCGGGCAATGCAAATCTGCACTACAAAGAAGTATCACTTCCCACCGGTCAAAAGGGACATCCACAAAATGTGTAAGAACAAGAAAGGCAAGACAGGCCCTGGAGAACAGGGAGCCTTGTTATGCTGATGGGCGGGATGTAAATTGCCAACTGCCTCTCTGGAGGAGTGCATTCTGTTCCCTAAAACAAGTAAAGAACAGAGCTACAGAGCCAAGGGCACTACCAGTCTAGGGAATATACCTTGGGAAAACTGAAAATCAATAAGACAGAGCCACCCCAAAATTTAGGGCTGCACTGCATACAAGGACCTCAACTTGGATACACCTTAAGTATCCCAGAAAATATAAACATGGTTCAAAAAATTGTGGTACTTACGTACGATGGAATATCCCTCAGCCATGAAATCAATGTCATAAGACCAGTAGCAGCAAAATGGGTGGATTCAGGTACGATGATTCTAAGTGAAATAAGTCACACAGAAAAAGAAACTTATCATAAGATATCACTTATGAAGATCCTGTAAACATGGCTACACTTGAACTGAGTTAGGAAAGAGAACAGTGTCTCACATTTAGAAAACACTCTTATACCTGCTTAAGGGGGAAGGAGAGGTGGGGTGATGCATAAAACCAGAGTTTGATATACGCACAGGTACCGTTCCAAAAACCAACTATGGAATAGACAAGACCTACACCTTCCTCAGTGAAAGGGACTCAAAACCCCATATTTCCGCAGAGGAAAGTATCTGACTAGTAAGAATCTTAAAACCTCTGTATTGATATGTCTCCGTAAGGGAATCAAGTGTGTCTAGACTGGCATAAACATGGCAGCGAGAATCAGCTCAAACCCACTATAAAAAGGAATTTCAAAAACAAAACAAAAAAACTGGGAAATTCTTTACAATTCCTTCAGGGTCTCTGATGAAAGCTGGAATGACCCTATCTACAATGACAGCTGGATGTGGCATAAGGAGGGACACTTGGGACTGAGATGATTGGTGAGATTGGGTGAGCAAATGCAGACCCTTTAAAGCAATAATGCATGGCACCCATTCCATGGGTCCGAACTCTCCAGGTTGAAGGGAATATTACTACAGCTATAACATGTGCGGGAAACCTAGAGAACGGACACACTGTGAATACGGAAGGTTTCTAAAACTCAACGAATAGTCCCTCTCCTGGTGCTCCGGTTTGACTTTCCGTCTGCTTTACTATCAACCTCCGAACTTGGAGAGACAGCCCCTTTAACCTCTTGGTTCGCACAGGTTGCCAATTTGGCAGAGGATGAAAGGGAAGAGGGAGAACGAATGAGAGAGTAGCTGTTAGGCATTTGGACAGGCACATATCACTGTAATTTCCCGGCAGGAAGAAGAATTAACCAAAGTCTCAGCCATCCACCGGGAACCAGTAATGGTCCTGAACCAAAATTTTGGACTTGCGGTCAGCTCACCGAAAACGAGTTGAAAAATGGTGCTCAGGGGCACAGCAATTCACAAACTGGCCGAGTAATAAAGGACAACTATCGTCCAAAAATCTGTTGAGGGAAGGCAATGAGGCGGACTTGAAAGCGAGGCAGAATAGCAGGAAACAGATTTCAAGAGGTACGTTGGAATCGCCTTTAAAGCACAGGAAGAGGGGCACAACTTCGACAATGATGCACTTGGCCAAAAAGGGCGTATGCGTTTTCTCCTGAATATATTCAGGAGAAAACGCTTACGCCCTTTTTGGCCAAGCAAGCAAGCGGGCAATGCAAATCTGCACTACAAAGAAGTATCACTTCCCACCGGTCAAAAGGGACATCCACAAAATGTGTAAGAACAAGAAAGGCAAGACAGGCCCTGGAGAACAGGGAGCCTTGTTATGCTGATGGGCTGGATGTAAATTGCCAACTGCCTCTCTGGAGGACTGCATTCTGTTCCCTAAAACAAGTAAAGAACAGAGCTACAGAGCCAAGGGCACTACCAGTCTAGGGAATATACCTTGGGAAAACTGAAAATCAATAAGACAGAGCCACCCCAAAATTTAGGGCTGCACTGCATACAAGGACCTCAACTTGGATACACCTTAAGTATCCCAGAAAATATAAACATGGTTCAAAAAATTCTGGTACTTACGTACGATGGAATATCCCTCAGCCATGAAATCAATGTCATAAGACCAGTAGCAGCAAAATGGGTGGATTCAGGTACGATGATTCCTAGTGAAATAAGTCACACAGAAAAAGAAACTTATCATAAGATATCACTTATGAAGATCCTGTAAACATGGCTACACTTGAACTGAGTTAGGAAAGAGAACAGTGTCTCACATTTAGAAAACACTCTTATACCTGCTTAAGGGGGAAGGAGAGGTGGGGTGATGCATAAAACCAGAGTTTGATATACGCACAGGTACCGTTCCAAAAACCAACTATGGAATAGACAAGACCTACACCGTCCTCAGTGAAAGGGACTCAAAACCCCATATTTCCCGCAGAGGAAAGTATCTGACTAGTAAGAATCTTAAAACCTATGTATTGATATGTCTCCGTAAGGGAATCAAGTGTGTCTAGACTGGCATAAACATGGCAGCGAGAATCAGCTCAAACCCACTATAAAAAGGAATTTTAAAGACAAAACAAAAAAACTGGGAAATTCTTTACAATTCCTTTAGGGTCTCTGATGAAAGCTGGAATGACCCTATCTACAACGACAGCTGGATGTGGCATAAGGAGGGACACTTGGGACTGAGATGATTGGTGAGATTGGGTGAGCAAATGCAGACCCTTTAAAGCAATAATGCATGGCACCCATTCCATGGGTCCGAACTCTCCAGGTTGAAGGGAATATTACTACAGCTATAACATGTGCGGGAAACCTAGAGAATGGACACACTGTGAATACGAAAGGTTTCTAAAACTCAACGAATAGTCCCTCTCCTGGTGCTCCGGTTTGACTTTCCGTCTGCTTTACTATCAACCTCCCAACTTGGAGAGACAGCCCCTTTAACCTCTTGGTTCGCACAGGTTGCCAATTTGGCAGAGGATGAAAGGGAAGAGGGAGAACCAATGAGAGAGTAGCTGCTAGGCATTTGGACGGGCACATATCACTGTAATTTCCCAGCAGGAAGAAGAATTAACCAAATTCTCAGCCACCCACCGGGAACCAGTATAGGTCCTGAACCAAAATTTTGGACTTGCGGTCAGCTCACCAAAAACGAGTTGAAAAATGGAGCTCAGGGGCACAGCAATTCACAAACTGGCCGAGTAATAAAGGACAACTATCGTCCAAAAATCTGTTGAGGGAAGGCAACAAGGCGGACTTGAAAGCGAGGCAGAATAGCAGGAAACAGATTTCAAGAGGTACGTTGGAATCGCCTTTAAAGCACAGGAAGAGGGGCACAACTTCGACAATGATGCACTTGGTCAAAAAGGGCGTATGCGTTTTCTCCTGAATATATTCAGGAGAAAACGCATACGCCCTTTTTGGCCAAGCAAGCAAGCGGGCAATGCAAATCTGCACTACAAAGAAGTATCACTTCCCACCGTTCAAAAGGGACATCCACAAAATGTGTAAGAACAAGAAAGGCAAGACAGGCCCTGGAGAACAGGGAGCCTTGTTATGCTGATGGGCGGGATGTAAATTGCCAACTGCCTCTCTGGAGGAGTGCATTCTGTTCCCTAAAACAAGTAAAGAACAGAGCTACAGAGCCAAGGTCACTACCAGTCTAGGGAATATACCTTGGGAAAACTGAAAATCAATAAGACAGAGCCACCCCAAAATTTAGGGCTGCACTGCATACAAGGACCTCAACTTGGATACACCTTAAGTATCCCAGAAAATATAAACATGGTTCAAAAAATTGTGGAACTTACGTACGATGGAATATCCCTCAGCCATGAAATCAATGTCATAAGACCAGTAGCAGCAAAATGGGTGGATTCAGGTACGATGATTCTAAGTGAAATAAGTCACACAGAAAAAGAAACTTATCATAAGATATCACTTATGAAGATCCTGTAAACATGGCTACACTTGAACTGAGTTAGGAGAGAGGACAGTGTCTCACATTTAGAAAACACTCTTATACCTGCTTAAGGGGGAAGGAGAGGTGGGGTGATGCATAAAACCAGAGTTTGATATACGCACAGGTACCGTTCCAAAAACCAACTATGGAATAGACAAGACCTACACCGTCCTCAGTGACAGGGACTCAAAACCCCATATTTCCCGCAGAGGAAAATATCTGACTAGTAAGAATCTTAAAACCTATGTATTGATATGTCTCCGTAAGGGAATCAAGTGTGTCTAGACTGGCATAAACATGGCAGCGAGAATCAGCTCAAACCCACTATAAAAAGGAATTTCAAAAACAAAACAAAAAAACTGGGAAATTCTTTACAATTCCTTCAGGGTCTCTGATGAAAGCTGGAATGACCCTATCTACAACGACAGCTGGATGTGGCATAAGGAGGGACACTTGGGACTGAGACGATTGGTGAGATTTGGCGACTAAATGCAGACCCTTTAAAGCAATAATGCATGGCACCCATTCCATGGGTCCGAACTCTCCAGGTTGAAGGGAATATTACTACAGCTATAACATGTGCGGGAAACCTAGAGAACGGACACACTGTGAATACGGAAGGTTTCTAAAACTCAACGAATTGTCCCTCTCCTGGTGCTCCAGTTTGACTTTCCGTCTGCTTTACTATCAACCTCCCAACTTGGAGAGACAGCCCCTTTAACCTCTTGGTTCGCACAGGTTGCCAATTTGGCAGAGGATGAAAGGGAAGAGGGAGAACCAATGAGAGAGTAGCTGTTAGGCATTTGGACGGGCACATATCACTGTAATTTCCCGGCAGGAAGAAGAATTAACCAAATTCTCAGCCACCCATCGGGAACCAGTATAGGTCCTCAACCAAAATTTTGGACTTGCGGTCAGCTCACCAAAAAAGAGTTGAAAAATGGAACTCAGGGGCACAGCAATTCACAAACTGGCCGAGTAATAAAGGACAACTATGGTCCAAAAATCTGTTGAGGGAAGGCAACGAGGCGGACTTGAAAGCGAGGCAGAATAGCAGGAAACAGATTTCAAGAGGTACGTTGGAATCGCCTTTAAAGCACAGGAAGAGGGGCACAACTTCGACAATGATGCACTTGGCCAAAAAGGGCGTATGCGTTTTCTCCTGAATATATTCAGGAGAAAACGCATACGCCCTTTTTGGCCAAGCAAGCAAGCGGGCAATGCAAATCTGCACTACAAAGAAGTATCACTTCCCACCGGTCAAAAGGGGCATCCACAAAATGTGTATGAACAAGAAAGGCAAGACAGGCCCTGGAGAACAGGGAGCCTTGTTATGCTGATGGGCGGGATGTAAATTGCCAACTGCCTCTCTGGAGGAGTGCATTCTGTTCCCTAAAACAAGTAAAGAACAGAGCTACAGAGCCAAGGGCACTACCAGTCTAGGGAATATACCTTGGGAAAACTGAAAATCAATAAGACAGAGCCACCCCAAAATTTAGGGCTGCACTGCATACAAGGACCTCAACTTGGATACACCTTAAGTATCCCAGAAAATATAAACATGGTTCAAAAAATTGTGGTACTTACGTACGATGGAATATCCCTCAGCCATGAAATCAATGTCATAAGACCAGTAGCAGCAAAATGGGTGGATTCAGGTACGATGATTCCTAGTGAAATAAGTCACACAGAAAAAGAAACTTATCATAAGATATCACTTATGAAGATCCTGTAAACATGGCTACACTTGAACTGAGTTAGGAAAGAGAACAGTGTCTCACATTTAGAAAACACTCTTATACCTGCTTAAGGGGGAAGGAGAGGTGGGGTGATGCATAAAACCAGAGTTTGATATACGCACAGGTACCGTTCCAAAAACCAACTATGGAATAGACAAGACCTACACCGTCCTCAGTGACAGGGACTCAAAACCCCATATTTCCCGCAGAGGAAAATATCTGACTAGTAAGAATCTTAAAACCTATGTATTGATATGTCTCCGTAAGGGAATCAAGTGTGTCTAGACTGGCATAAACATGGCAGCGAGAATCAGCTCAAACCCACTATAAAAAGGAATTTCAAAAACAAAACAAAAAAACTGGGAAATTCTTTACAATTCCTTCAGGGTCTCTGATGAAAGCTGGAATGACCCTATCTACAACGACAGCTGGATGTGGCATAAGGAGGGACACTTGGGACTGTGACCATTGGTGAGATTTGGTGAGCAAATGCAGACCCTTTAAAGCAATAATGCATGGCACCCATTCCATGGGTCCGAACTCTCCAGGTTGAAGGGAATATTACTACAGCTATAACATGTGAGGGAAACCTAGAGAACGGACACACTGTGAATACGGAAGGTTTCTAAAACTCAACGAATAGTCCCTCTCCTGGTGCTCCGGTTTGACTTTCCGTCTGCTTTACTATCAACCTCCCAACTTGGAGAGACAGCCCCTTTAACCTCTTGGTTCGCACAGGTTGCCAATTTGGCAGAGGATGAAAGGGAAGAGGGAGAACCAATGAGAGAGTAGCTGTTAGGCATTTGGACGGGCACATATCACTGTAATTTCCCGGCAGGAAGAAGAATTAACCAAATTCTCAGCCACCCACCGGGAACCAGTATAGGTCCTGAACCAAAATTTTGGACTTGCGGTCAGCTCACCTAAAACGAGTTGAAAAATGGAGCTCAGGGGCACAGCAATTCACAAACTGGCCGAGTAATAAAGGACAACTATCGTCCAAAAATCTGTTGAGGGAAGGCAACGAGGCGGACTTGAAAGCGAGGCAGAATAGCAGGAAACAGATTTCAAGAGGTACGTTGGAATCGCCTTTAAAGCACAGGAAGAGGGGCACAACTTCGACAATGATGCACTTGGCCAAAAAGGGCGTATGCGTTTTCTCCTGAATATATTCAGGAGAAAACGCATACGCCCTTTTTGGCCAAGCAAGCAAGCGGGCAATGCAAATCTGCACTACAAAGAAGTATCACTTCCCACCGGTCAAAAGGGACATCCACAAAATGTGTAAGAACAAGAAAGGCAAGACAGGCCCTGGAGAACAGGGAGCCTTGTTATGCTGATGGGCGGGATGTAAATTGCCAACTGCCTCTCTGGAGGAGTGCATTCTGTTCCCTAAAACAAGTAAAGAACAGAGCTACAGAGCCAAGGGCACTACCAGTCTAGGGAATATACCTTGGGAAAACTGAAAATCAATAAGACAGAGCCACCCCAAAATTTAGGGCTGCAATGCATACAAGGACCTCAACTTGGATACACCTTAAGTATCCCAGAAAATATAAACATGGTTCAAAAAATTGTGGTACTTACGTACGATGGAATATCCCTCAGCCATGAAATCAATGTCATAAGACCAGTAGCAGCAAAATGGGTGGATTCAGGTACGATGATTCTAAGTGAAATAAGTCACACAGAAAAAGAAACTTATCATAAGATATCACTTATGAAGATCCTGTAAACATGGCTACACTTGAACTGAGTTAGGAAAGAGAACAGTGTCTCACATTTAGAAAACACTCTTATACCTGCTTAAGGGGGAAGGAGAGGTGGGGTGATGCATAAAACCAGAGTTTGATATACGCACAGGTACCGTTCCAAAAACCAACTATGGAATAGACAAGACCTACACCGTCCTCAGTGAAAGGGACTCAAAACCCCATATTTCCCGCAGAGGAAAGTATCTGACTAGTAAGAATCTTAAAACCTATGTATTGATATGTCTCCGTAAGGGAATCAAGTGTGTCTAGACTGGCATAAACATGGCAGCGAGAATCAGCTCAAACCCACTATAAAAAGGAATTTCAAAAACAAAACAAAAAAACTGGGAAATTCTTTACAATTCCTTCAGGGTCTCTGATGAAAGCTGGAATGACCCTATCTACAACGACAGCTGGATGTGGCATAAGGCTGGACACTTGGGACTGAGATGATTGGTGAGATTGGGTGAGCAAATGCAGACCCTTTAAAGCAATAATGCATGGCACCCATTCCATGGGTCCGAACTCTCCAGGTTGAAGGGAATATTACTACAGCTATAACATGTGCGGGAAACCTAGGGAACGGACACACTGTGAATACGAAAGGTTTCTAAAACTCAAAGCATAGTCCCTCTCCTGGTGCTCCGGTTTGACTTTCCGTCTGCTTTACTATCAACCTCCCAACTTGGAGAGACAGCCCCTTTAACCTCTTGGTTCGCACAAGTTGCCAATTTGGCAGAGGATGAAAGGGAAGAGGGAGAACCAATGAGAGAGTAGCTGTTAGGCATTTGGACGGGCACATATCACTGTAATTTCCCGGCAGGAAGAAGAATTAACCAAATTCTCAGCCACCCACCGGAAACCAGTATAGGTCCTGAACTAAAATTTTGGTCTTGCGGTCAGCTCACCATAAACGAGTTGAAAAATGGAGCTCAGGGGCACAGCAATTCACAAACTGGCCGAGTAATAAAGGACAACTATCGTCCAAAAATCTGTTGAGGGAAGGCAACGAGGCGGACTTGAAAGCGAGGCAGAATAGCAGGAAACAGATTTCAAGAGGTACGTTGGAATCACCTTTAAAGCACAGGAAGAGGGGCACAACTTCTACAATGATGCACTTGGCCAAAAAGGGCGTATGCATTTTCTCCTGAATATATTCAGGAGAAAACGCATACGCCCTTTTTGGCCAAGCAAGCAAGCGGGCAATGCAAATCTGCACTACAAAGAAGTATCACTTCCCACCGGTCAAAAGGGACATCCACAAAATGTGTAAGAACAAGAAAGGCAAGACAGGCCCTGGAGAACAGGGAGCCTTGTTATGCTGATGGGCGGGATGTAAATTGCCAACTGCCTCTCTGGAGGAGTGCATTCTGTTCCCTAAAACAAGTAAAGAACAGAGCTACAGAGCCAAGGGCACTACCAGTCTATGGAATATACCTTGGGAAAACTGAAAATCAAAAAGACAGAGCCACCCCAAAATTTAGGGCTGCACTGCATACAAGGACCTCAACTTGGATACACCTTAAGTATCCCAGAAAATATAAACATGGTTCAAAAAATTGTGGCACTTACGTACAATGGAATATCCCTCAGCCATGAAATCAATGTCATGAGACCAGTAGCAGCAAAATGGGTGGATTCAGGTACGATGATTCTAAGTGAAATAAGTCACACAGAAAAAGAAACTAATCATAAGATATCACTTATGAAGATCCTGTAAACATGGCTACTCTTGAACTGAGTTAGGAACGAGGACAGTGTCTCACATTTAGAAAACACTCTTATACCTGCTTAAGGGGGAAGGAGAGGTGGGGTGATGCATAAAACCAGAGTTTGATATAAGCACAGGTACCGTTCCGAAAACCAACTATGGAATAGACAAGACCTACACCGTCCTCAGTGAAAGGGACTCAAAACCCCATATTTCCCGCAGAGGAAAATATCTGACTAGTAAGAATCTTAAAACCTATGTATTGATATGTCTCCGTAAGGGAATCAAGTGTGTCTAGACTGGCATAAACATGGCAGCGAGAATCAGCTCAAACCCACTATAAAAAGGAATTTCAAAAACAAAACAAAAAAACTGGGAAATTCTTTACAATTCCTTCAGGGTCTCTGATGAAAGCTGGAATGACCCTATCTACAACGACAGCTGGATGTGGCATAAGGAGGGACATTTGGGACTGAGATGATTGGTGAGATTGGGTGAGCAAATGCAGACCCTTTAAAACAATAATGCATGGCACCCATTCCATGGGTCCGAACTCTCCAGGTTGAAGGGAATATTACTACAGCTATAACATGTACGGGAAACCTAGAGAACGGACACACTGTGAATACGAAAGGTTTCTAAAACTCAACAAATAGTCCCTCTCCTGGTGCTCAGGTTTGACTTTCCGTCTGCTTTACTATCAACCTCCCAACTTGGAGAGACAGCCCCTTTAACCTCTTGGTTCGCACAGGTTGCCAATTTGGCAGAGGATGAAAGGGAAGAGGGAGAACCAATGAGAGAGTAGCTGTTAGGCATTTGGACGGGCACATATCACTGTAATTTCCCGGCAGGAAGAAGAATTAACCAAATTCTCAGCCACCCACCGGGAACCAGTATAGGTCCTCAACCAAAATTTTGTACTTGCGGTCAGCTCACCAAAATCGAGTTGAAAAATGGAGCTCAGGGGCACAGCAATTCACAAACTGGCTGAGTAATAAAGGACAAGTATCGTCCAAAAATCTGTTGAGGGAAGGCAACGAGGCGGACTTGAAAGCGAGGCAGAATAGCAGGAAACAGATTTCAAGAGGTACGTTGGAATCGCCTTTAAAGCACAGGAAGAGGGGCACAACTTCAACAATGATGCACTTGGCCAAAAAGGGCGCATGCGTTTTCTTCTGAATATATTCAGGAGAAAACGCATACGCCCTTTTTGGCCAAGCAAGCAAGCGGGCAATGCAAATCTGCACTACAAAGAAGTATCACTTCCCACCGGTCAAAAGGGACATCCACAAAATGTGTAAGAACCAGAAAGGCAAGACAGGCCCTGGAGAACAGGGAGCATTGTTATGCTGATGGGCGGGATGTAAATTGCCAACTGCCTCTCTGGAGGAGTGCATTCTGTTCCCTAAAACAAGTAAAGAACAGAGCTACAGAGCCAAGGGCACTTCCAGTCTAGGGAATATACCTTGGGAAAACTGAAAATCAATAAGACAGAGCCACCCCAAAATTTAGGGCTGAACTGCTTACAAGGACCTCAACTTCGGTACAACTTAAATATCCCTGGAAATATAAAAATGGTTCAAAAAATTGTGGTACTTACGTACGATGGAATATCCCTCAGCCATGAAATCAATGTCATAAGACCAGTAGCAGCAAAATGGGTGGTTTCAGGTACGATGATTCTAAGTGAAATAAGTCACACAGAAAAAGAAACTTATCATAAGATATCACTTATGAAGGTCCTGTAAACATGGCTGCACTTGAACTGAGTTAGGAAAGAGAACAGTGTCTCACATTTAGAAAACACTCTTATGCCTGTTTAAGGGGGAAGGAGAGGTGGGGTGATGCATAAAAGAAGAGTTTGATATACGCACAGGTACCTTTCCAAAAACCAACTATGGAATAGACAAGACCTACACCGTCCTCAGTGAAAGGGACTCAAAACACCATATTTCCCGCAGAGGAATATATCTGACTAGTAAGAATCTTAAAACCTATGTATTGATATGTCTCTATAAGGGAATCAAGTGTGCCTAGACTGGCATAAACATGGCAGCGAGAATCAGCTCAAACCCACTATAAAAAGGAATTTCAAAAAGAAAAGAAAAAACTGGGAAATTCTTTACAATTCCTTCAGGGTCTCTGATGCAACCTGGAATGACCCTATCTACAACGACAGCTGGATGTGGCATAAGGAGGGACACTTGGGACTGAGACGATTGGTGAGATTGGGTGAGCAAATGCAGACCCTTTAAAGCAATAATGCATGGCACCCATTCCATGGGTCCGAACTCTCCAGGTTGAAGGGAATATTACTACAGCTATAACATGTGCGGGAAACCTAGAAAACGGACACACTGTGAATACGAAAGGTTTCTAAAACTCAACTAATAGTCCCTCTCCTGGTGCTCCGGTTTGACTTTCCGTCTGCTTTACTATCAACCTCCCAACTTGGAGAGACAGCCCCTTTAACCTCTTGGTTCGCACAGGTTGCCATTTTGGCAGAGGATGAAAGGGAAGAGGGAGAACCAATGAGAGAGTAGCTGTTAGGCATTTGGACGGGCACATATCACTGTAATTTCCCGGCAGGAAGAAGAATTAACCAAATTCTCAGCCACCCACCGGGAACCAGTATAGGTCCTGAACCAAAATTTTGGACTTGCGGTCAGCTCACCAAAAACGAGTTGAAAAATGGAGCTCAGGGGCACAGCAATTCACAAACTGGCCGAGTAATAAAGGACAAGTATCGTCCAAAAATCTGTTGAGCGAAGGCAACGAGGCGGACTTGAAAGCGAGGCAGAATAGCAGGAAACAGATTTCAAGAGGTACGTTGGAATCGCCTTTAAAGCACAGGAAGAGGGGCACAACTTCGACAATGATGCACTTGGCCAAAAAGGGCGTATGCGTTTTCTCCTGAATATATTCAGGAGAAAACGCATACGCCCTTTTTGGCCAAGGAAGCAAGCGGGCAATGCAAATCTGCACTACAAAGAAGTATCACTTCCCACCGGTCAAAAGGGACATCCACAAAATGTGTAAGAACAAGAAAGGCAAGACAGGCCCTGGAGAACAGGGAGCCTTGTTATGCTGATGGGCGGGATGTAAATTGCCAACTGCCTCTCTGGAGGAGTGCATTCTGTTCCCTAAAACAAGTAAAGAACAGAGCTACAGAGACAAGGACACTACCAGTCTACGGAATATACCTTGGGAAAACTGAAAATCAATAAGACAGAGCCACCCCAAAATGTAGGGCTGCACTGCATACAAGGACCTCAACTTGGATACACCTTAAGTATCCCAGAAAATATAAACATGGTTCAAAAAATTGTGGTACTTACGTACGATGGAATATCCCTCAGCCATGAAATCAATGTCATAAGACCAGTAGCAGCAAAATGGGTGGATTCAGGTACGATGATTCTAAGTGAAATAAGTCACACAGAAAAAGAAACTTATCATAAGATATCACTTATGAAGATCCTGTAAATATGGATACACTTGAACTGAGTTAGGAAAGAGAACAGTGTCTCACATTTAGAAAACACTCTTATACCTGCTTAAGGGGGAAGGAGAGGTGGGGTGATGCATAAAACCAGAGTTTGATTTAAGCACAGGTACCGTTCCAAAAACCAACTATGGAATAGACAAGACCTACACCGTCCTCAGTGAAAGGGACTCAAAACCCCATATTTCCCGCAGAGGAAAATATCTGACTAGTAAGAATCTTAAAACCTATGTATTGATATGTCACCGTAAGGGAATCAAGTGTGTCTAGACTGGCATAAACATGGCAGTGAGAATCAGCTCAAACCCACTATAAAAAGGAATTTCAAAAACAAAACAAAAAAACTGGGAAATTCTTTACAATTCCTTCATGGTCTCTGATTAAAGCTGGAATGACCCTATCTACAACGACAGCTGGATGTGGCATAAGGAGGGACACTTGGGACTGAGACGATTGGTGAGATTGGGTGAGCAAATGCAGACCCTTTAAAGCAATAATGCATGGCACCCATTCCATGGGTCCGAACTCTCCAGGTTGAAGGGAATATTACTACAGCTATAACATGTGCGGGAAACCTAGAGAACGGACACACTGTGAATACGAAAGGTTTCTAAAACTCAACGAATAGTCCCTCTCCTGGTGCTCCGGTTTGACTTTCCGTCTGCTTTACTATCAACCTCCCAACTTGGAGAGACAGCCCCTTTAACCTCTTGGTTCGCACAGGTTGCCAATTTGGCAGAGGATGAAAGGGAAGAGGGAGAACCAATGAGAGAGTAGCTGTTAGGCATTTGGACGGGCACATATCACTGTAATTTCCCGGCAGGAAGAAGAATTAACCAAATTCTCAGCCACCCACCGGGAACCAGTATAGGTCCTGAAACAAAATTTTGGACTTGCGGTCAGCTCACCAAAAACGAGTTGAAAAATGGAGCTCAGGAGCACAGCAATTCACAAACTGGCCGAGTAATAAAGGACAACTATCGTCCAAAAATCTGTTGAGGGAAGGCAACGAGGCGGACTTGAAAGCGAGGCAGAATAGCAGGAAACAGATTTCAAGAGGTACGTTGGAATCGCCTTTAAAGCACAGGAAGAGGGGCACAACTTCGACAATGATGCACTTGGCCAAAAAGGGCGTATGCGTTTTCTCCTGAATATATTCAGGAGAAAACGCATACGCCCTTTTTGGCCAAGCAAGCAAGCGGGCAATGCAAATCTGCACTACAAAGAAGTATCACTTCCCACCGGTCAAAAGGGACATCCACAAAATGTGTAAGAACAAGAAAGGCAAGACAGGCCCTGGAGAACAGGGAGCCTTGTTATGCTGATGGGCGGGATGTAAATTGCCAACTGCCTCTCTGGAGGAGTGCATTCTGTTCCCTAAAACAAGTAAAGAACAGAGCTACAGAGCCAAGGGCACTACCAGTCTAGGGAATATACCTTGGGAAAACTGAAAATCAATAAGACAGAGCCACCCCAAAATTTAGGGCTGCACTGCATACAAGGACCTCAACTTGGATACACCTTAAGTATCCCAGAAAATATAAACATGGTTCAAAAAATTGTGGTACTTACGTACGATGGAATATCCCTCAGCCATGAAATCAATGTCATAAGACCAGTAGCAGCAAAATGGGTGGATTCAGGTACGATGATTCTAAGTGAAATAAGTCACACAGAAAAAGAAACTTATCATAAGATATCACTTATGAAGATCCTGTAAACATGGATACACTTGAACTGAGTTAGGAAAGAGAACAGTGTCTCACATTTAGAAAACACTCTTATACCTGCTTAAGGGGGAAGGAGAGGTGGGGTGATGCATAAAACCAGAGTTTGATTTAAGCACAGGTACCGTTCCAAAAACCAACTATGGAATAGACAAGACCTACACCGTCCTCAGTGAAAGGGACTCAAAACCCCATATTTCCCGCAGAGGAAAATATCTGACTAGTAAGAATCTTAAAACCTATGTATTGATATGTCACCGTAAGGGAATCAAGTGTGTCTAGACTGGCATAAACATGGCAGTGAGAATCAGCTCAAACCCACTATAAAAAGGAATTTCAAAAACAAAACAAAAAAACTGGGAAATTCTTTACAATTCCTTCATGGTCTCTGATTAAAGCTGGAATGACCCTATCTACAACGACAGCTGGATGTGGCATAAGGAGGGACACTTGGGACTGAGACGATTGGTGAGATTGGGTGAGCAAATGCAGACCCTTTAAAGCAATAATGCATGGCACCCATTCCATGGGTCCGAACTCTCCAGGTTGAAGGGAATATTACTACAGCTATAACATGTGCGGGAAACCTAGAGAACGGACACACTGTGAATACGAAAGGTTTCTAAAACTCAACGAATAGTCCCTCTCCTGGTGCTCCGGTTTGACTTTCCGTCTGCTTTACTATCAACCTCCCAACTTGGAGAGACAGCCCCTTTAACCTCTTGGTTCGCACAGGTTGCCAATTTGGCAGAGGATGAAAGGGAAGAGGGAGAACCAATGAGAGAGTAGCTGTTAGGCATTTGGACGGGCACATATCACTGTAATTTCCCGGCAGGAAGAAGAATTAACCAAATTCTCAGCCACCCACCGGGAACCAGTATAGGTCCTGAACCAAAATTTTGGACTTGCGGTCAGCTCACCAAAAACGAGTTGAAAAATGGAGCTCAGGGGCACAGCAATTCACAAACTGGCCGAGTAATAAAGGACAACTATCGTCCAAAAATCTGTTGAGGGAAGGCAACGAGGCAGACTTGAAAGCGAGGCAGAATAGCAGGAAACAGATTTCAAGAGGTACGTTGGAATCGCCTTTAAAGCACAGGAAGAGGGGCACAACTTCGACAATGATGCACTTGGCCAAAAAGGGCGTATGCGTTTTCTCCTGAATATATTCAGGAGAAAACGCATACGCCCTTTTTGGCCAAGCAAGCAAGCGGGCAATGCAAATCTGCACTACAAAGAAGTATCACTTCCCACCGGTCAAAAGGGACATCCACAAAATGTGTAAGAACAAGAAAGGCAAGACAGGCCCTGGAGAACAGGGAGCCTTGTTATGCTGATGGGCGGGATGTAAATTGCCAACTGCCTCTCTGGAGGAGTGCATTCTGTTCCCTAAAACAAGTAAAGAACAGAGCTACAGAGCCAAGGGCACTACCAGTCTAGGGAATATACCTTGGGAAAACTGAAAATCAATAAGACAGAGCCACCCCAAAATTTAGGGCTGCACTGCATACAAGGACCTCAACTTGGATACACCTTAAGTATCCCAGAAAATATAAACATGGTTCAAATAATTGTGGTACTTACGTACGATGGAATATCCCTCAGCCATGAAATCAATGTCATAAGACCAGTAGCAGCAAAATGGGTGGATTCAGGTACGATGATTCTAAGTGAAATAAGTCACACAGAAAAAGAAACTTATCATAAGATATCACTTATGAAGATCCTGTAAACATGGATACACTTGAACTGAGTTAGGAAAGAGAACAGTGTCTCACATTTAGAAAACACTCTTATACCTGCTTAAGGGGGAAGGAGAGGTGGGGTGATGCATAAAACCAGAGTTTGATATAAGCACAGGTACCGTTCCAAAAACCAACTATGGAATAGACAAGACCTACACCGTCCTCAGTGAAAGGGACTCAAAACCCCATATTTCCCGCAGAGGAAAATATCTGACTAGTAAGAATCTTAAAACCTATGTATTGATATGTCTCCGTAAGGGAATCAAGTGTGTCTAGACTGGCATAAACATGGCAGCGAGAATCAGCTCAAACCCACTATAAAAAGGAATTTCAAAAACAAAACAAAAAAACTGGGAAATTCTTTACAATTCCTTCAGGGTCTCTGATGAAAGCTGGAATGACCCTATCTACAATGACAGCTGGATGTGGCATAAGGAGGGACACTTGGGACTGAGACGATTGGTGAGATTGGGTGAGCAAATGCAGACCCTTTAAAGCAATAATGCATGGCACCCATTCCATGGGTCCGAACTCTCCAGGTTGAACGGAATATTACTACAGCTATAACATGTGCGGGAAACCTAGAGAACGGACACACTGTGAATACGAAAGGTTTCTAAAACTCAACGAATAGTCCCTCTCCTGGTGCTCCGGTTTGATTTTCCGTCTGCTTTACTATCAACCTCCCAACTTGGAGAGACAGCCCCTTTAACCTCTTGGTTCGCACAGGTTGCCAATTTGGCAGAGGATGAAAGGGAAGAGGGAGAACCAATGAGAGAGTAGCTGTTAGGCATTTGGACGGGCACATATCACTGTAATTTCCCGGCAGGAAGAAGAATTAACCAAATTCTCAGCCACCCACCGGGAACCAGTATAGGTCCTGAACCAAAATTTTGGACTTGCGGTCAGCTCACCAAAAACAAGTTGAAAAATGGAGCTCAGGGGCACAGCAATTCACAAACTGGCCGAGTAATAAAGGACAACTATCGTCCAAAAATCTGTTGAGGGAAGGCAACGAGGCGGACTTGAAAGCGAGGCAGAATAGCAGGAAACAGATTTCAAGAGGTACGTTGGAATCGCCTTTAAAGCACAGGAAGAGGGGCACAACTTCGACAATGATGCACTTGGCCAAAAAGGGCGTATGCGTTTTCTCCTGAATATATCCTGAATATATATAAAACGCATACGCCCTTTTTGGCCAAGCAAGCAAGCGGGCAATGCAAATCTGCACTACAAAGAAGTATCACTTCCCACCGGTCAAAAGGGACATCCACAAAATGTGAAAGAACAAGAAAGGCAAGACAGGCCCTGGAGAACAGGGAGCCTTGTTATGCTGATGGGCGGGATGTAAATTGCCAACAGCCTCTCTGGAGGAGTGCATTCTGTTCCCTAAAACAAGTAAAGAACAGAGCTACAGAGCCAAGGGCACTACCACTCTAGGGAATATACCTTGGGAAAACTGAAAATCAATAAGACAGAGCCACCCCAAAATTTAGGGCTGCACTGCATACAAGGACCTCAACTTGGATACACCTTAAGTATCCCAGAAAATATAAACATGGTTCAAAAAATTGTGGTACTTACGTACGATGGAATATCCCTCAGCCATGAAATCAATGTCATAAGACCAGTAGCAGCAAAATGGGTGGATTCAGGTACGATGATTCTAAGTGAAATAAGTCACACAGAAAAAGAAACTTATCATAAGATATCACTTATGAAGATCCTGTAAACATGGCTACACTTGAACTGAGTTAGGAAAGAGAACAGTGTCTCACATTTAGAAAACACTCTTATACCTGCTTAAGGGGGAAGGAGAGGTGGGGTGATGCATAAAACCAGAGATTGATATAAGCACAGGTACCGTTCCAAAAACCAACTATGGAATAGACAAGACCTACACCGTCCTCAGTGAAAGGGACTCAAAACCCCATATTTCCCGCAGAGGAAAATATCTGACTAGTAAGAATCTTAAAACCTATGTATTGATATGTCTCCGTAAGGGAATCAAGTGTGTCTGGACTGGCATAAACATGGCAGCGAGAATCAGCTCAAACCCACTATAAAAAGGAATTTCAAAAACAAAACAAAAAAACTGGGAAATTCTTTACAATTCCTTCAGGGTCTCTGATGAAAGCTGGAATGACCCTATCTACAACGACAGCTGGATGTGGCATAAGGAGGGACACTTGTGACTGAGACGATTGGTGAGATTGGGTGAGCAAATGCAGACCCTTTAAAGCAATAATGCATGGCACCCATTCCATGGTTCCGAACTCTCCAGGTTGAAGGGAATATTACTACAGCTATAACATGTGCGGGAAGCCTAGAGAACGGACACACTGTGAATACGAAAGGTTTCTAAAACTCAATGAATAGTCCCTCTCCTGGTGCTCCGGTTTGAATTTCCGTCTGCTTTACTATCAACCTCCCAACTTGGAGAGACAGCCCCTTTAACCTCTTGGTTCGCACAGGTTTCCAATTTGGCAGAGGATGAAAGGGAAGACGGAGAACCAATGAGAGAGTAGCTGTTAGGCATTTGGACGGGCACATATCACTGTAATTTCCCGGCAGGAAGAAGAATTAAACAAATTCTCAGCCACCCACGGGGAACCAATATAGGTCCTGAACCAAAATTTTGGACTTGCGGTCAGCTCACCAAAAACGAGTTGAAAAATGGAGCTCAGGGGCACAGCAATTCACAAACTGGCCGAGTAATAAAGGACAACTATCGTCCAAAAATCTGTTGAGGGAAGGCAACGAGGCGGACTTGAAAGCGAGGCAGAATAGCAGGAAACAGATTTCAAGAGGTACGTTGGAATCGCCTTTAAAGCACAGGAAGAGGGGCACAACTTCGACAATGATGCACTTGGCCAAAAAGGGCGTATGCGTTTTCTCCTGAATATATTCAGGAGAAAACGCATACGCCCTTTTTGGCCAAGCAAGCAAGCGGGCAATGCAAATCTGCACTACAAAGAAGTATCACTTCCCACCGGTCAAAAGGGACATCCACAAAATGTGTAAGAACAAGAAAGGCAAGACAGGCCCTGGAGAACAGGGAGCCTTGTTATGCTGATGGGCGGGATGTAAATTGCCAACTGCCTCTCTGGAGGAGTGCATTCTGTTCCCTAAAACAAGTAAAGAACAGAGCTACAGAGCCAAGGGCACTACCAGTCAAGGGAATATACCTTGGGAAAACAGAAAATCAATAAGACAGAGCCACCCCAAAATGTAGGGCTGCACTGCATACAAGGACCTCAACTTGGATACAGCTTAAGTATCCCAGAAAATATAAACATGGTTCAAAAAATTGTGGTACTTACGTACGATGGAATATCCCTCAGCCATGAAATCAATGTCATAAGACCAGTAGCAGCAAAATGGGTGGATTCAGGTACGATGATTCTAAGTGAAATAAGTCACACAGAAAAAGAAACTTATCATAAGATATCACTTATGAAGATCCTGTAAACATGGCTACACTTGAACTGAGTTAGGAAAGAGAACAGTGTCTCACATTTAGAAAACACTCTTATACCTGCTTAAGGGGGAAGGAGAGGTGGGGTGATGCATAAAACCAGAGTTTGATATAAGCACAGGTACCGTTCCAAAAACCAACTATGGAATAGACAAGACCTACACCGTCCTCAGTGAAAGGGACTCAAAACCCCATATTTCCCGCAGAGGAAAATATCTGACTAGTAAGAATCTTAAAACCTATGTATTGATATGTCTCCGTAAAGGAATCAAGTGTGTCTAGACTGGCATAAACATGGCAGCGAGAATCAGCTCAAACCCACTATAAAAAGGAATTTCAAAAACAAAACAAAAAAACTGGGAAATTCTTTACAATTCCTTCAGGGTCTCTGATGAAAGCTGGAATGACCATATCTACAACGACAGCTGGATGTGGCATAAGGAGGGACACTTGGGACTGAGACGATTGGTGAGATTGGGTGAGCAAATGCAGACCCTTTAAAGCAATAATGCATGGCACCCATTCCATGGGTCCGAACTCTCCAGGTTGAAGGGAATATTACTACAGCTATAACATGTGCGGGAAACCTAGAGAACGGACACACTGTGAATACGAAAGGTTTCTAAAACTCAACGAATAGTCCCTCTCCTGGTGCTCCGGTTTGACTTTCCGTCTGCTTTACTATCAACCTCCCAACTTGGAGAGACAGCCCCTTTAACCTCTTGGTTCGCACAGGTTGCCAGTTTGGCAGAGGATGAAAGGGAAGAGGGAGAACCAATGAGAGAGTAGCTGTTAGGCATTTGGACGGGCACATATCACTGTAATTTCCCGGCAGGAAGAAGAATTAACCAAATTCTCAGCCACCCACCGGGAACCAGTATAGGTCCTCAACCAAAATTTTGGACTTGCGGTCAGCTCACCAAAATCGAGTTGGAAAATGGAGCTCAGGGGCACAGCAATTCACAAACTGGCCGAGTAATAAAGGACAACTATCGTCCAAAAATCTGTTGAGGGAAGGCAATGAGGCGGACTTGAAAGCGAGGCAGAATAGCAGGAAACAGATTTCAAGAGGTACGTTGGAATCGCCTTTAAAGCACAGGAAGAGGGGCACAACTTCGACAATGATGCACTTGGCCAAAAAGGGCGTATGCGTTTTCTCCTGAATATATTCAGGAGAAAACGCATACGCCCTTTTTGGCCAAGCAAGCAAGCGGGCAATGCAAATCTGCACTACAAAGAAGTATCACTTCCCACCGGTCAAAAGGGACATCCACAAAATGTGTAAGAACAAGAAAGGCAAGAGAGGCCCTGGAGAACAGGGAGCCTTGTTATGCTGATGGGCGGGATGTAAATTGCCAACTGCCTCTCTGGAGGAGTGCATTCTGTTCCCTAAAACAAGTAAAGAACAGAGCTACAGAGCCAAGGGCACTACCAGTCTAGGGAATATACCTTGGGAAAACTGAAAATCAATAAGACAGAGCCACCCCAAAATTTAGGGCTGCACTGCATACAAGGACCTCAACTTGGATACACCTTAAGTATCCCAGAAAATATAAACATGGTTCAAAAAATTGTGGTACTTACGTACGATGGAATATCCCTCAGCCATGAAATCAATGTCATAAGACCAGTAGCAGCAAAATGGGTGGATTCAGGTACGATGATTCTAAGTGAAATAAGTCACACAGAAAAAGAAACTTATCATAAGATATCACTTATGAAGATCCTGTAAACATGGCTACACTTGAACTGAGTTAGGAAAGAGAACAGTGTCTCACATTTAGAAAACACTCTTATACCTGCTTAAGGGGGAAGGAGAGGTGGGGTGATGCATAAAACCAGAGTTTGATATAAGCACAGGTACCGTTCCAAAAACCAACTATGGAATAGACAAGACCTACACCGTACTCAGTGAAAGGGACTCAAAACCCCATATTTCCCGCAGAGGAAAATATCTGACTAGTAAGAATCTTAAAACCTATGTATTGATATGTCTCCGTAAGGGAATCAAGTGTGTCTAGACTGGCATAAACATGGCAGCGAGAATCAGCTCAAACCCACTATAAAAAGGAATTTCAAAAACAAAACAAAAAAACTGGGAATTTCTTTACAATTCCTTCAGGGTCTCTGATGAAAGCTGGAATGACCCTATCTACAACGACAGCTGGATATGGCATAAGGAGGGACATTTGGGACTGAGACGATTGGTGAGTTTGGGTGAGCAAATGCAGACCCTTTAAAGCAATAATGCATGGCACCCATTCCATGGGTCCGAACTCTCCAGGTTGAAGGGAATATTACTACAGCTATAACATGTACGGGAAACCTAGAGAACGGACACACTGTGAATACGAAAGGTTTCTAAAACTCAACAAATAGTCCCTCTCCTGGTGCTCCGGTTTGACTTTCCGTCTGCTTTACTATCAACCTCCCAACTTGGAGAGACAGCCCTTTTAACCTCTTGGTTCGCACAGGTTGCCAATTTGGCAGAGGATGAAAGGGAAGAGGGAGAATCAATGAGAGAGTAGCTGTTAGGCATTTGGACGGGCACATATCACTGTAATTTCCCGGCAGGAAGAAGAATTAACCAAATTCTCAGCCACCCACTGGGAACCAGTATAGGTCCTCAACCAAAATTTTGGACTTGCGGTCAGCTCACCAAAATCGAGTTGAAAAATGGAGCTCAGGGGCACAGCAATTCACAAACTGGCCGAGTAATAAAGGACAAGTATCGTCCAAAAATCTGTTGAGGGAAGGCAACGAGGCGGACTTGAAAGCGAGGCAGAATAGCAGGAAACAGATTTCAAGAGGTACGTTGGAATCGCCTTTAAAGCACAGGAAGAGGGGCACAACTTCGACAATGATGCACTTGGCCAAAAAGGGCGAATGCGTTTTCTCCTGAATATATTCAGGAGAAAACGCATACGCCCTTTTTGGCCAAGCAAGCAAGCGGGCAATGCAAATCTGCACTACAAAGAAGTATCACTTCCCACCGGTCAAAAGGGACATCCACAAAATGTGTAAGAACAAGAAAGGCAAGACAGGCCCTGGAGAACAGGGAGCCTTGTTATGCTGATGGGCGGGATGTAAATTGCCAACTGCCTCTCTGGAGGAGTGCATTCTGTTCCCTAAAACAAGTAAAGAACAGAGCTACAGAGCCAAGGGCACTACCAGTCTAGGGAATATACCTTGGGAAAACTGAAAATCAATAAGACAGAGCCACCCCAAAATTTAGGGCTGCACTGCATACAAGGACCTCAACTTGGATACACCTTAAGTATCCCAGAAAATATAAACATGGTTCAAAAAATTGTGGTACTTACGTACGATGGAATATCCCTCAGCCATGAAATCAATGTCATAAGACCAGTAGCAGCAAAATGGGTGGATTCAGGTACGATGATTCTAAGAGAAATAAGTCACACAGAAAAAGAAACTTATCATAAGATATCACTTATGAAGATCCTGTAAACATGGCTACACTTGTACTGATTTAGGAAAGAGAACAGTGTCTCACATTTAGAAAACACTCTTATACCTGCTTAAGGGGGAAGGAGAGGTGGGGTGATGCATAAAACCAGAGTTTGATATAAGCACAGGTACCGTTCCAAAAACCAACTATGGAATAGACAAGACCTACACCGTCCTCAGTGAAAGGGACTCAAAACCCCATATTTCCCGCAGAGGAAAATATCTGACTAGTAAGAATCTTAAAACCTATGTATTGATATGTCTCCGTAAGGGAATCAAGTGTGTCTAGACTGGCATAAACATGGCAGCGAGAATCAGCTCAAACCCACTATAAAAAGGAATTTCAAAAACAAAACAAAAAAACTGGGAAATTCTTTACAATTCCTTCAGGGTCTCTGATGAAAGCTGGAATGACCCTATCTACAATGACAGCTGGATGTGGCATAAGGAGGGACACTTGGGACTGAGACGATTGGTGAGATTGGGTGAGCAAATGCAGACCCTTTAAAGCAATAATGCATGGCACCCATTCCATGGGTCCGAACTCTCCAGGTTGAAGGGAATATTACTACAGCTATAACATGTGCGGGAAACCTAGGGAACGGACACACTGTGAATACGAAAGGTTTCTAAAACTCAACGCATAGTCCCTCTCCTGGTGCTCCGGTTTGACTTTCCGTCTGCTTTACTCTCAACCTCCCAACTTGGAGAGACAGCCCCTTTAACCTCTTGGTTCGCACAGGTTGCCAATTTGGCAGAGGATGAAAGGGAAGAGGGAGAACCAATGAGAGAGTAGCTGTTAGGCATTTGGACGGGCACATATCACTGTAATTTCCCGGCAGGAAGAAGAATTAACCAAATTCTCAGCCACCCACCGGAAACCAGTATAGGTCCTGAACCAAAATTTTGGACTTGCGGTCAGCTCACCAAAAACGAGTTGAAAAATGGAGCTCAGGGGCACAGCAATTCACAAACTGGCCGAGTAATAAAGGACAACTATCGTCCAAAAATCTGTTGAGGAAGGCACCGAGGCTGACTTGAAAGCGAGGCAGAATAGCAGGAAACAGATTTCAAGAGGTACGTTGGAATCGCCTTTAAAGCACAGGAAGAGGGGCACAACTTCGACAATGATGCACTTGGCCAAAAAGGGCGTATGCATTTTCTCCTGAATATATTCAGGAGAAAACGCATACGCCCTTTTTGGCCAAGCAAGCAAGCGGGCAATGCAAATCTACACTACAAAGAAGTATCACTTCCCACCGGTCAAAAGGGACATCCACAAAATGTGTAAGAACAAGAAAGGCAAGACAGGCCCTGGAGAACATGGAGCCTTGTTATGCTGATGGGCGGGATGTAAATTGCCAACTGCCTCTCTGGAGGAGTGCATTCTGTTCCCTAAAACAAGTAAAGAACAGAGCTACAGAGCCAAGGGCACTACCAGTCTAGGGAATATACGTTGGGAAAACTGAAAATCAATAAGACAGAGCCACCCCAAAATTTAGGGCTGCACTGCATACAAGGACCTCAACTTGGATACACCTTAAGTATCCCAGAAAATATAAACATGGTTCAAAAAATTGTGGTACTTACGTACGATGGAATATCCCTCAGCCATGAAATCAATGTCATAAGACCAGTAGCAGCAAAATGGGTGGATTCAGGTACGATGATTCTAAGTGAAATAAGTCACACAGAAAAAGAAACTTATCATAAGATATCACTTATGAAGATCCTGTAAACATGGCTACACTTGAACTGAGTTAGGAAAGAGGACAGTGTCTCACATTTAGAAAACACTCTTATACCTGCTTAAGGGGGAAGGAGAGGTGGGGTGATGCATAAAACCAGAGTTTGATATAAGCACAGGTACCGTTCCAAAAACCAACTATGGAATAGACAAGACCTACACCGTCCTCAGTGAAAGGGACTCAAAACCCCATATTTCCCGCAGAGGAAAATATCTGACTAGTAAGAATCTTAAAACCTATGTATTGATATGTCTCCGTAAGGGAATCAAGTGTGTCTAGACTGGCATAAACATGGCAGCGAGAATCAGCTCAAACCCACTATAAAAAGGAATTTCAAAAACAAAACAAATAAACTGGGAAATTCTTTACAATTCCTTCAGGGTCTCTGATGAAAGCTGGAATGACCCTATCTACAACGACAGCTGGATGTGGCATAAGGAGGGACATTTGGAACTGAGACGATTGGTGAGATTGGGTGAGCAAATGCAGACCCTTTAAAGCAATAATGCATGGCACCCATTCCATGGGTCCGAACTCTCCAGGTTGAAGGGAATATTACTACAGCTATAACATGTACGGGAAACCTAGAGAACGGACACACTGTGAATACGAAAGGTTTCTAAAACTCAACAAATAGTCCCTCTCCTGGTGCTCCGTTTTGACTTTCTGTCTGCTTTACTATCAACCTCCCAACTTGGAGAGACAGCCCCTTTAACCTCTTGGTTCGCACAGGTTGCCAATTTGGCAGAGGATGAAAGGGAAGAGGGAGAACCAATGAGAGAGTAGCTGTTAGGCATTTGGACGGGCACATATCACTGTAATTTCCCGGCAGGAAGAAGAATTAACCAAATTCTCAGCCACCCACCGGGAACCAGTATAGGTCCTCAACCAAAATTTTGGACTTGCGGTCAGCTCACCAAAATCGAGTTGAAAAATGGAGCTCAGGGGCACAGCAATTCACAAACTGGCCGAGTAATAAAGGACAAGTATCGTCCAAAAATCTGTTGAGGGAAGGCAACGAGGCGGACTTGAAAGCGAGGCAGAATAGCAGGAAACAGATTTCAAGAGGTACGTTGGAATCGCCTTTAAAGCACAGGAAGAGGGGCACAACTTAAACAATGATGCACTTGGCCAAAAAGGGCGTATGCGTTTTCTCCTGAATATATTCAGGAGAAAACGCATACGCCCTTTTTGGCCAAGCAAGCAAGCGGGCAATGCAAATCTGCACTACAAAGAAGTATCACTTCCCACCGGTCAAAAGGGACATCCACAAAATGTGTAAGAACAAGAAAGGCAAGACAGGCCCTGGAGAACAGGGAGCCTTGTTATGCTGATGGGCGGGATGTAAATTGCCAACTGCCTCTCTGGAGGAGTGCATTCTGTTCCCTAAAACAAGTAAAGAACAGAGCTACAGAGCCAAGGGCACTACCAGTCTAGGGAATATACCTTGGGAAAACTGAAAATCAATAAGACAGAGCCACCCCAAAATTTAGGGCTGCACTGCATACAAGGACCTCAACTTGGATACACCTTAAGTATCCCAGAAAATATAAACATGGTTCAAAAAATTGTGGTACTTACGTACGATGGAATATCCCTCAGCCATGAAATCAATGTCATAAGACCAGTAGCAGCAAAATGGGTGGATTCAGGTACGATGATTCTAAGTGAAATAAGTCACACAGAAAAAGAAACTTATCATAAGATATCACTTATGAAGATCCTGTAAACATGGCTACACTTGAACTGAGTTAGGAAAGAGAACAGTGTCTCACATTTAGAAAACACTCTTATACCTGCTTAAGGGGGAAGGAGAGGTGGGGTGATGCATAAAACCAGAGTTTGATATAAGCACAGGTACCGTTCCAAAAACCAACTATGGAATAGACAAGACCTACACCGTACTCAGTGAAAGGGACTCAAAACCCCATATTTCCCGCAGAGGAAAATATCTGACTAGTAAGAATCTTAAAACCTATGTATTGATATGTCTCCGTAAGGGAATCAAGTGTGTCTAGACTGGCATAAACATGGCAGCGAGAATCAGCTCAAACCCACTATAAAAAGGAATTTCAAAAACAAAACAAAAAAACTGGGAAATTCTTTACAATTCCTTCAGGGTCTCTGATGAAAGCTGGAATGACCCTATCTACAACGACAGCTGGATATGGCATAAGGAGGGACATTTGGGACTGAGACGATTGGTGAGATTGGGTGAGCAAATGCAGACCCTTTAAAGCAATAATGCATGGCACCCATTCCATGGGTCCGAACTCTCCAGGTTGAAGGGAATATTACTACAGCTATAACATGTACGGGAAACCTAGAGAACGGACACACTGTGAATACGAAAGGTTTCTAAAACTCAACAAATAGTCCCTCTCCTGGTGCTCCGGTTTGACTTTCCGTCTGCTTTACTATCAACCTCCCAACTTGGAGAGACAGCCCCTTTAACCTCTTGGTTCGCACAGGTTGCCAATTTGGCAGAGGATGAAAGGGAAGAGGGAGAACCAATGAGAGAGTAGCTGTTAGGCATTTGGACGGGCACATATCACTGTAATTTCCCGGCAGGAAGAAGAATTAACCAAATTCTCAGCCACCCACTGGGAACCAGTATAGGTCCTCAACCAAAATTTTGGACTTGGGGTCAGCTCACCAAAAAGGAGTTGAAAAATGGAGCTCAGGGGCACAGCAATTCACAAACTGGCCGAGTAATAAAGGACAAGTATCGTCCAAAAATCTGTTGAGGGAAGGCAACGAGGCGGACTTGAAAGCGAGGCAGAATAGCAGGAAACATATTTCAAGAGGTACGTTGGAATCGCCTTTAAAGCACAGGAAGAGGGGCACAACTTCGACAATGATGCACTTGGCCAAAAAGGGCGAATGCGTTTTCTCCTGAATATATTCAGGAGAAAACGCATACGCCCTTTTTGGCCAAGCAAGCAAGCGGGCAATGCAAATCTGCAATACAAAGAAGTATCACTTCCCACCGGTCAAAAGGGACATCCACAAAATGTGTAAGAAAAAGAAAGGCAAGACACGCCCTGGAGAACAGGGAGCCTTGTTATGCTGATGGGCGGGATGTAAATTGCCAAATGCCTCTCTGGAGGAGTGCATTCTGTTCCCTAAAACAAGTAAAGAACAGAGCTACAGAGCCAAGGGCACTACCAGTCTAGGGAATATTCCTTGGGAAAACTGAAAATCAATAAGACAGAGCCACCCCAAAATTTAGGGCTGCACTGCATACAAGGACCTCAACTTGGATACACCTTAAGTATCCCAGAAAATATAAACATGGTTCAAAAAATTGTGGTACTTACGTACGATGGAATATCCCTCAGCCATGAAATCAATGTCATAAGACCAGTAGCAGCAAAATGGGTGGATTCAGGTACGATGATTCTAAGTGAAATAAGTCACACAGAAAAAGAAACTTATCATAAGATATCACTTATGAAGATCCTGTAAACATGGCTACACTTGAACTGAGTTAGGAAAGAGAACAGTGTCTCACATTTAGAAAACACTCTTATACCTGCTTAAGGGGGAAGGAGAGGTGGGGTGATGCATAAAACCAGAGTTTGATATAAGCACAGGTACCGTTCCAAAAACCAACTATGGAATAGACAAGACCTACACCTTCCTCAGTGAAAGGGACTCAAAACCCCATATTTCCCGCAGAGGAATATATCTGACTAGTAAGAATCTTAAAACCTATGTATTGATATGTCTCCGTAAGGGAATCAAGTGTGTCTAGACTGGCATAAACATGGCAGCGAGAATCAGCTCAAACCCACTATAAAAAGGAATTTCAAAAACAAAACAAAAAAACTGGGAAATTCTTTACAATTCCTTCAGGGTCTCTGATGAAAGCTGGAATGACCCTATCTACAATGACTGCTGGATGTGGCATAAGGAGGGACACTTGGGACTGAGACGATTGGTGAGATTGGGTGAGCAAATGCAGACCCTTTAAAGCAATAATGCATGGCACCCATTCCATGGGTCCGAACTCTCCAGGTTGAAGGGAATATTACTACAGCTATAACATGTGCGGGAAACCTAGGGAACGGACACACTGTGAATACGAAAGGTTTCTAAAACTCAACGCATAGTCCCTCTCCTGGTGCTCCGGTTTGACTTTCCGTCTGCTTTACTCTCAACCTCCCAACTTGGAGACACAGCCCCTTTAACCTCTTGGTTCGCACAGGTTGCCAATTTGGCAGAGGATGAAAGGGAAGAGGGAGAACCAATGAGAGAGTAGCTGTTAGGCATTTGGACGGGCACATATCACTGTAATTTCCCAGCAGGAAGAAGAATTAACCAAATTCTCAGCCACCCACCGGAAACCAGTATAGGTCCTGAACCAAAATTTTGGACTTGCGGTCAGCTCACCAAAAACGAGTTGAAAAATGGAGCTCAGGGGCACAGCAATTCACAAACTGGCCGAGTAATAAAGGACAACTATCGTCCAAAAATCTGTTGAGGAAGGCAACGAGGCTGACTTGAAAGCGAGGCAGAATAGCAGGAAACAGATTTCAAGAGGTACGTTGGAATCGCCTTTAAAGCACAGGAAGAGGGGCACAACTTCGACAATGATGCACTTGGCCAAAAAGGGCGTATGCATTTTCTCCTGAATATATTCAGGAGAAAACGCATACGCCCTTTTTGGCCAAGCAAGCAAGCGGGCAATGCAAATCTGCACTACAAAGAAGTATCACTTCCCACCGGTCAAAAGGGACATCCACAAAATGTGTAAGAACAAGAAAGGCAAGACAGGCCCTGGAGAACAGGGAGCCTTGTTATGCTGATGGGCGGGATGAAAATTGCCAAATGCCTCTCTGGAGGAGTGCATTCTGTTCCCTAAAACAAGTAAAGAACAGAGCTACAGAGCCAAGGGCACTACCAGTCTAGGGAATATACCTTGGGAAAACTGAAAATCAATAAGACAGAGCCACCCCAAAATTTAGGGCTGCACTGCATACAAGGACCTCAACTTGGATACACCTTAAGTATCCCAGAAAATATAAACATGGTTCAAAAAATTGTGGTACTTACGTACGATGGAATATCCCTCAGCCATGAAATCAATGTCATAAGACCAGTAGCAGCAAAATGGGTGGATTCAGGTACGATGATTCTAAGTGAAATAAGTCACACAGAAAAAGAAACTTATCATAAGATATCACTTATGAAGATCCTGTAAACATGGCTACACTTGAACTGAGTTAGGAAAGAGAACAGTGTCTCACATTTAGAAAACACTCTTATACCTGCTTAAGGGGGAAGGAGAGGTGGGGTGATGCATAAAACCAGAGTTTGATATAAGCACAGGTACCGTTCCAAAAACCAACTATGGAATAGACAAGACCTACACCGTCCTCAGTGAAAGGGACTCAAAACCCCATATTTCCCGCAGAGGAAAATATCTGACTAGTAAGAATCTTAAAACCTATGTATTGATATGTCTCCGTAAGGGAATCAAGTGTGTCTAGACTGGCATAAACATGGCAGCGAGAATCAGCTCAAACCCACTATAAAAAGGAATTTCAAAAACAAAACAAATAAACTGGGAAATTCTTTACAATTCCTTCAGGGTCTCTGATGAAAGCTGGAATGACCCTATCTACAACGACACCTGGATGTGGCATAAGGAGGGACATTTGGAACTGAGACGATTGGTGAGATTGGGTGAGCAAATGCAGACCCTTTAAAGCAATAATGCATGGCACCCATTCCATGTGTCCGAACTCTCCAGGTTGAAGGGAATATTACTACAGCTATAACATGTGCGGGAAACCTAGAGAACGGACACAATGTGAATACGGAAGGTTTCTAAAACTCAACGAATAGTCCCTCTCCTGGTGCTCCGGTTTGACTTTCCGTCTGCTTTACTATCAACCTCCCAACTTGGAGAGACAGCCCCTTTAACCTCTTGGTTCGCACAGGTTGCCATTTTGGCAGAGGATGAAAGGGAAGAGGGAGAACCAATGAGAGAGTAGCTGTGAGGCATTTGGATGGGCACATATCACTGTAATTTCCCGGCAGGAAGAAGAATTAACCAAATTCTCAGCCACCCACCGGGAACCAGTATAGGTCCTGAACCAAAATTTTGGACTTGCGGTCAGCTCACCAAAAACGAGTGGAAAAGTGGAGCTCAGGGGCACAGCAATTCACAAACTGGCCGAGTAATAAAGGACAACTATCGTCCAAAAATCTGTTGAGGGAAGGCAACGAGGCGGACTTGAAAGCGAGGCAGAATAGCAGGAAACAGATTTCAAGAGGTACGTTGGAATCGCCTTTAAAGCACAGGAAGAGGGGCACAACTTCGACAATGATGCACTTGGCCAAAAAGGGCGTATGCGTTTTCTCCTGAATATATTCAGGAGAAAACGCATACGCCCTTTTTGGCCAAGCAAGCAAGCGGGCAATGCAAATCTGCACTACAAAGAAGTATCACTTCCCACCGGTCAAAAGGGACATCCACAAAATGTGTAAGAACAAGAAAGGCAAGACAGGCCCTGGAGAACAGGGAGCATTGTTATGCTGATGGGCGGGATGTAAATTGCCAACTGCCTCTCTGGAGGAGTGCATTGTGTTCCCTAAAACAAGGAAAGAACAGAGCTACAGAGCCAAGGGCACTTCCAGTCTAGGGAATATACCTTGGGAAATCTGAAAATCAATAAGACAGAGCCACCCCAAAATTTAGGGCTGCGCTGCTTACAAGGACCTCAACTTGGGTACACCTTAAATATCCCAGGAAATATAAAAATGGTTCAAAAAATTGTGGTACTTACGTACGATGGAATATCCCTCAGCCATGAAATCAATGTCATAAGACCAGTAGCAGCAAAATGGGTGGTTTCAGGTACGATGATTCTAAGTGAAATAAGTCACACAGAAAAAGAAACTTATCATAAGATATCACTTATGAAGATCCTGTAAACATGGCGGCACTAGAACTAAGTTAGGAAAGAGAACAGTGTCTCACATTTAGAAAACAATCTTATGCCTGTTTAAGGGGGAAGGAGAGGTGGGGTGATGCATAAAAGAAGAGTTTGATATACGCACAGGTACCTTTCCAAAAACCAACTATGTAATAGACAAGACCTACACCTTCCTCAGTGAAAGGGACTCAAAACCCCATATTTCCCGCAGAGGAATATATCTGACTAGTAAGAATCTTAAAACCTATGTATTGATATGTCTCCATAAGGGAATCAAGTGTGTCTAGACTGGCATAAACATGGCAGCGAGAATCAGCTCAAACCCACTATAAAAAGGAATTTCAAAAACAAAACAAAAAAACTGGGAAATTCTTTACAATTCCTTCAGGGTCTCTGATGAAACCTGGAATGACCCTATCTACAATGACAGCTGGATGTGGCATAAGGCTGGACACTTGGGACTGAGAGGATTGGTGAGATTGGGTGAACAAATGCAGACCCTTTAAAGCAATAATGCATGGCACCCATTCCATGGGTTCCAACTCTCCAGGTTGAAGGGAATATTACTACAGTTATAACATGTACGGGAAACCTAGAGAACGGACACACTGTGAATACGAAAGGTTTCTAAAACTCAACGAATAGTCCCTCTCCTGGTGCTCCGGTTTGACTTTCCATCTGCTTTACTATCAACCTCCCAACTTGGCGAGACAGCCCCTTTAACCTCCTGGTTCGCACAGGTTGCCAATTTGGCAGAGGATGAAAGGGAAGAGGGAGAACCAATGAGAGAGTAGCTGTTAGGCATTTGGACGGGCACATATCACTGTAATTTCCCGGCAGGAAGAAGAATTAACCAAAGTCTCAGCCCCCCACCGGGAACCAGTATAGTTCCTGAAGCAAAATTTTGGACTTGCGGTCAGCTCACCTAAAACGAGTTGAAAAATGGAGCTCAGGGGCACAGCAATTCACAAACTGGCCGAGTAATAAAGGACAACTATCGTCCAAAAATCTGTTGAGGGAAGGCAACGAGGCGGACTTGAAAACGAGGCAGAATAGCAGGAAACAGATTTCAAGAGGTACGTTGGAATCACCTTTAAGGCACAGGAAGAGAGGCACAACTTCGACAATGATGCACTTGACCAAAAATGGCGTATGCGTTTTCTCCTGAATATATTAAGGAGAAAACGCATACGCCCTTTTTGGCCAAGCAAGCAAGCGGGCAATGCAAATCTGCACTACAAAGAAGTATCACTTCCCACCGGTCAAAAGGGACATCCACAAAATGTGTAAAAACCAGAAAGGCAAGACAGGCTCTGGAGAACAGGGAGCCTTGTTATGCTGATGGGCGGGATGTAAATTGCCAACTGCCTCTCTGGAGGAGTACATTGTGTTCCCTAAAACAAGTAAAGAACAGAGCTACAGAGCCAAGGGCACTTCCAGTCTAGGGAATAAACCTTGGGAAAACTGAAGATCAATAAGACAGAGCCACCCCAAAATTTAGGGCTGCACTGCTTACAAGGACCTCAACTTGGGTACACCTTAAATATCCCAGGAAATATAAAAATGGTTCAAAAAATTGTGGTACTTACGTACGATGGAATATCCCTCAGCCATGAAATCAATGTCATAAGACCAGTAGCAGCAAAATGGGTGGATTCAGGTACGATGATTCTAAGTGAAATAAGTCACACAGAAAAAGAAACTTATCATAAGATATCACTTATGAAGATCCTGTAAACATGGCTACACTTGAACTGAGTTAGGAAAGAGAACAGTGTCTCACATTTAGAAAACACTCTTATGCCTGCTTAAGGGGGAAGGAGAGGTGGGGTGATGCATAAAACCAGAGTTTGATATAAGCACAGTTACCGTTCCAAAAACCAACTATGGAATAGACAAGACCTACACCTTCCTCAGTGAAAGGGACTCAAAACCCCATATTTCCCGCAGAGGAATATATCTGACTAGTAAGAATCTTAAAACCTATGTATTGATATGTCTCCGTAAGGGAATCAAGTGTGTCTAGACTGGCATAAACATGGCAGCGAGAATCAGCTCAAACCCACTATAAAAAGGAATTTCAAAAACAAAACAAAAAA